>NC_134363.1:95820547-96015547 GCF_048569485.1 Anomaloglossus baeobatrachus
AACGCAGCGGGCATAGAAGTCCGTGACAGCGCTGACGTCAGGAGTGCAGGAGATCGTCACAGCAGGTAATGATCTCATCTAACCTCCTGACAGCAGCGCTCGTCATCCCCTGCAGTGACCTGGGCTGACATATTGATGTTAGCTCAGGTCACTGCACTACTCTCCCAGCCAATGAGGAACATTCTGTTCTTCATTGACTGGGACAGTGACTATGGTATGGATCGTCGTGGGACCCCCTTATTGGATTACGCTGGAACCGGATTTGATTGTTCTTTTCAATAAAATGGTGAAAGAGGGAATGTTTTTGGGAGTGTTTTTTCAAATAAAACTTTTTTTGTTGTCTTTTTTATTTCTTACTGACTAGGTTGGTGATGTCAGGTATCTGATAGACGCGTGACATCACTAACCCCAGGGCTTGATGCCAGGTGACATTACACATCTGGTATCAACCCCATTTATTACCCAGTTTGCCACCGCACCAGGGCAACGGGATGAGTTGGGGCAAAGCGCAAGGATTGGCACGTCTAATGGATGCGCCGCTTCTGGGGCGGCTGTGGCCTACTATTTTTAGGCTGGGGAGTGTCCAATAATGGTGGACCTCCCTAGTCTGAGAATACTAGACTACAGCTGTCCGCTTTACCTTGGCTGGTTTTCCAATTTGGGGGGAACCCCACGTTTTTTGTTTTAAATTATTTATTTAATGTAAAATAACAGCGTGGGGTGCCCTCTGTTTTGGATTACCAGCCAAGGTAAAGCTGCCAGCTGTGGTCTGAAGGCTGCAGCAGTCTGCTTTACCCTAGCTGGCTACAAAAGATATGGGGGACCCCACGTCATTTTGGTTTTTTTACATTTTTTTTTTTAATTCATCTATCCATCTTTCTATTTATCCATTATCTATCTGTCTATTTATCTATCTATTATCTATATTATTTATTGTTGTTAAAGCATTAAAAAATGCAGGGACCAACATGCAAAAATCTCCACCAAAACGCGGTGAAAATGCATGCGTTTTTCAGTGCATTATTGGTGCATTTTTTTAACGCAGGTGCGCTAATCCTTCACTCAAGAAATTTCTTAAGAAATTTCTTAAGAATCCTTTTTCTCGTGCGCACAGAGCCTAAGGGGAATTCCACACTTTGTTATAATCAAGCTATTCTGAGTGGAGCTAGTCAAGAGCACACAGGTGAGGGAAGGAGAAGGGGACTGTGGAACTGAGAAGAAGCAAGTGCTGCTGGGAAAAGTACTTTTACTAGATAAGACAAGAAACACATTCATTTATGTGAAGCTGAATGCGCTAAGGGCAGAATATGGCAAAAAAAGACACAAATGGAACAAGAAAAACTTTATATTGGGCTCAGTTTATTAGAAATACGTATTTATTGTGACTTATGAAAACCAATGTGATTGTGGGAATAAACCTTTGAAGGAATTTCTTTGTATATAATAACTGTTTGCTCACTCTCTCTAGTTTGCTCTGTACATTTAGAAATTAAAATTACCTGTTGCTTGTGCCACAGCTTTCATTAATATGGTCTCTCCAATGCCAAGCTCAAGACCCTCATAGGCAGGACCCAGACGGTTCAGACAGAGATAAATCGACGGTAGGAGATCCCCCGGAGTCAAACAGATGACAGATCGCAGAAAATTACTCAATGTTTCTATGTTTTTTAAGCTAAAATAGAAAGAAAAATCAAATTAATTTAAAATAACAGTTACAAATATTTAAGGGTGGTAGCAAGTAAGAAAAAACCCTCAACGTGACAGGAGATAATGTTATCGTATACCTTTCCTTTCAGGAAATATTTCAGAAAAAAACAGTCATGTGCTCTTGAAAAATAAAACCATTTTCCGTCATTACATGACTCCTGCATTTTTCACCAACTTTCCCCTTTAAATGCCTTCTCATAAATTTTCAGTTTCTCTAACCTAGCTGTATAAAAGACATCATAGCAGCTAGTGTCCACCACAGTTATCTACACAGATGGATTACTACTTTTCTGTGGCACACATACAGAAGCAGCAGGATAGAATACTATACATAGCAGTACTGCATAGCGTTGCGATCAGCTGCTCACTTCTACTCCACCAATCTACAGACTGCATAGAAAGAGGGAATTCCAAAACATTATCGTGCACAGGTGCAGTCACAAAGATCACGCCATAGCAAGGCGAATAGTCTGCAAAGCCACAAAGGAACCAAAAGGTAACCTTAAAGGGGTTGTCCACTAGTAGGACAACCCCTTCTGATCTCACATGTTAACCCCGAGGTAAAATAATAAAGCCTATACTCACCTCCTGTACTAGTGCCCTTACAGCATTGGGAGGGCTCACGTGGGGTTGTGACATGACGCAAGCCCCATTTTCAATCAGATCTGTATTCCTTCTCCCTGCCTTTGGATCAAATGAACAGTCAACAGGAAAAGAGCTGCAGCGCTCACTTTCTGTTAATTTAAGGCGGGGCGAAGGATGCCAGCGCTGATTGGACATGGGGCTCACGTGACATCACATCCCCACACGAGCTGCAGCACCACTGGAAGGGCACCAGTACGGGAGGGCAGTATAGTATGTGATAGTGATGTGTCGGTCGTGAACGACCCAACACAAAGATCCGCCTCCCTGCTGTGACCGACAGGAGCCGGATCACCAGTGAGAGCCACTAAAATGTCCAAACGGCTCTTTTCCCAGCTGAAACCCCGCCCACCCGTGGCTAAACTCTGCCTACTCAACAATATAATTGGTAACTTTTAAGTGAGCTGGGTTTAGCAGCGGGTGGGCGGGGTTTTAGCGGCATTACTGTAATCTTAAATATGTGTTCATCTGGGGTGAACACATATTTAATAAGGAGCAGAGAACGCTCTGAAAGATCCGGCTCTTTTTGGTGAGCGGAGCCATGGGAACCGGATCACCAAAATGAGCCGGACTGCCCATCACTAGTATGTGACCAGAAGGGGCGGAGCATCAGCCAACAAAGCTGATACCAGCTGGTCACATGGGTATGACCTCACCACAGGTCCTGCAAGTAAAAGTAAATCGATTGTATAATACTTATGCTAATTCTAACAGGGGGAGGGGTAACACTGAATAACCCCCCCTGATATCTGCTTCTCACCTGCTGTAACTCAAGAAGTCGCCAATTTTATAAACTTTATATTCTTGGATTTCAAAACCTAAACGTCCGAGATGACCACTAAAGGTATAAAATCAGCCTGATAGTGCCAGTATAGCACTGGCTTTAAGTTATATACGAAAATTCTAGTGATTGGTTTAAAGAGGAACCTAATGAATTTAAGTGCCACAAATAAGGGCTACAAAAATCACAAGCTGAGGCAAATTAAAATAAAAAAATCTTGCTTACACTTACTAAAACGTGCAAGAGCTGACTATTCAGAAACTATACAAATTTCTCGTATTTTAAGAACATTATTACTGAAAAGAACAGCAACCAAAACTCAAAGTCTTAGGCTTGCAATTTTTTTCTATTTAAAGGACAAAAGAAAACTTACCGAGCAGACTCAGTTTCTATCATTTCAAAAGTACGCGCAATAGCCAAATATGGAACCCTAGAACACAAAAAGTTACTTCAGTGAAATCATCATTACTAGGGATGGGCGGACCCATACAAAGTCCGGATCTGCACGGTTTCAAAGGTGCCCTGGTGTTTGATCTGGATCCGACACACGAGAAGTTAAAAAAAAAGAAAATAAGAATGAAGCGAGCACTTCATACTTACCAAGGCTCCGGACTGACCGTAAACTGCTCCCGCTCGACTGTACGCTGCTCCTGTGGCCTCCCTGTGCTGCTCATCATTGCTCATACATATGCAAAGCTTTCCCTGCCCACCGGCCGTCTTGATGTCTGTGATTAGTTGCAGTCAGACGTGCCCCCATCCTGTGTGATAGTGTCTGCCTGCAACTAATGACAAGTACTGTCTGCAAGTCAGAGTCAGGATTCAGGACCTGCAGCAGGAGGCTCCATATGAGCAGAGGAGAATCATCATCGCGGGCGCAGCACATCCTGGGCCGCCTCCTGCATGCAGCAGGAGGCCCAGAATGAGCAGAGGAGGACACATCACAGGTGCAGCTCATCCTGGGCCTTCTGATGCATCCCCCATCCCTTACACCAACATTTTTAATTGCCGGATTCTGGTTCCCATAGACTTATATGGGTACCGGATTCCGGACCTGAACAGGTTGTTTTTTGTTTTTTTTTTATAAATTAGCAGGGTTTTCTGTGAGTCCGCCCAGCTGTAATCATTACACCTTATAAGAAAGGGGAAGTGCTAATACTTTACAGTGCCAACAGTAAGCACCTCCTATGTTAGAGAATGGCTCTCTGCATGTGAGACAGGTGGCAGTATCATTGAAACAAGTTTTTAAAAAATTTGCACTACAAATGACAATCATGCATAGTCTGCAAGCATTACAATGGGAAAGTTGATTTTAAAGTACAAACAGATTTTTAGTAAGACTTGCAAGACTTGACATAGTTATTCTCAGGAAAATTCGTATTACTGTTCGGGTTTGGCCGCCCGGCTGCAGCCCCCGCTGTGTGCTTTATCTTGGCTGTGTATCAAAATGCCAGGGACCCCAAGCAGTTAAGAAAAAAATGTAAATAAATTATTTTAAAAAAAAAAACGGCGTGCAGTCCCCCCCCAATTTTGATACCCAGCCAAGATACCGCAGATAGCTGGGGGCTGGTATTCTCAGGCTGGGGAGGCCCATGATTATTGGACCCTCACCAGCCTAAAAATAGCAGCTCGCAGCTGCCACAAAATTGGAGCATCCATTAGATGCGCCAATTTTCTGGTGTTTACCAGGCTCATCCCGATTACCCTGGAGCAGTAGCAACTGGGGTAATATAAAGGGGTAAATGAAAGCTGTGATTTGTCAAAAAATAACAGCTGTCAAGAAGCCCCCCTATTACTAATCATGTATGTAAAAAGAAATAAAACACAGAAAATCCTTTATTAAAAAAAAAACAAAAACAACACCCTCTGTCTTTCATTTATTAACCCCAAAAACACCCCTGGAGGTCCGACGTAATTTACACCACGATGTCCCATGACAATCCCGCCTCTGCTAAATCCTAAGGTCGCAGTGCTAGAAAATGTAACCTATCATTGTGGCCTGCAGGACACACTGAGTCGCAGCTGTAAAACGGTGACTTCATAGAGTTCACCTGAGGTCCCAGCTGGCGGTTCCAACGGTACCCTAGCTGTAACGTCAGGTGAACCCACCTGAGGTGAATACACTGAACTCAATTCTGGTAATCCGGGATGGAATTCAATAGTACAGGATTATAATATTATTGACTTCAATAATGTCAGATTCCTTAGTTAAGCGGTGTGACTACATGGACTGTCAGTGCCTAGCATGGGTTAAGTTTCTTAAAATTCTGCCAGACATGATAATAGTTTGTTTATAAACAGGGGATAGGCCCCTCATTGTTTCTACAAGAGTCTTATAAGTCTAGTGTTAGGCTAGGTTCACACACTGCGTTTTTTTTGACGCTGCATTTTTGTGCGTTTTTTGCGGCAAAAACTGCACAAAAACGCACCCGCGTCAAAAAAACGCGTCAAAAAACGCACGCGTTTTGCCGCGATTTGGTGCGGTTTTTTTGCTGCGTTTTGCTGCGTTTTTGCTCACTGCGTCTTTATGCGTTTTTTATCAGTGAACAAAAAAAAAAAGGTCTGATGTCATTTCCTTCTTCAATGTGTTCTTCATTCTCCACTAGTGTATGCAGAAGAGCAGACAGCTGTCGAACTACAAGGCTCAGCATCCTCCTTCCAGGACTGTATGCAGGATTTCTTTGCCCCCCCCAAACAAAAAAAAATGACGTGGGCATCGCCATATTTTTGTATGCTAGCCGGGTACAGCAGGCAGGTACAGGCTGCCCCCAGCTGCCTATTTGTACCCGGCTGGGAACCAAAAATATAGGGAAGCCCTTTTTTTTTTTAATTATTTCATGAATTTCATGAAATTTAA
This sequence comes from Anomaloglossus baeobatrachus, assembly GCF_048569485.1. Taxonomy (NCBI): domain Eukaryota; kingdom Metazoa; phylum Chordata; class Amphibia; order Anura; family Aromobatidae; genus Anomaloglossus; species Anomaloglossus baeobatrachus. The sequence goes on from NC_134363.1 coordinate 95,826,532, forward strand.
ATAAAAAAATGACGTGAGCTTCGCCCAATTTTTGAGTCCAGCCGGGTACAACTAGGCAGCTGGGGATTGGAATCCACAGTGCAGGGTGCCCATGCTTTCTGGGCACCCCCGCTGTGAATTGCAGTCCCGCAGCCACCCCAGAAAATGGCGCTTTCATAGAAGCGCCATCTTCTGGCGCTGTATCCAACTCTTCCAGCTGCCCTGATGCCGGGTGGCTCGCTGGGTAATAATGGGGTTAGGGCTAGCTGTATAGCTGGCCCTAGGTCCGAAATTCATGGTGTCACGCCAATATTAGACATGGCCACCATGAATTTCTAGTAAAGATAAAAAAAAAAACACAACACACAGAAAAATATTTTTATTAGAAATAAAACACAACACAATTAGTGACTCCATCTTTATTGAAATAAAGAACCCCCCTCCGCAGTAATCCTGGGTCAAGGGTCCCGCGCCGTCCAATCCGGATCCAATATCATCTGATCGTTTGCTGGAAGGCAAAGCGATCAGATGATGTGTCAGATTCTAGAGGCTGAAGCACATCACACATCATCTGATTGTATAAAAGCCGTTTATACAATCAGCAGATGCATTTTTTTTTCTACTGTTCACTTTTGTTTTCGCAGCCGCTTCCACCTCCCGCCCGAACATGGCGCCGCACGGCAGCATACATGCCCAGGACGGGAGGTGGAAGCAGCGGTGACGGTACCGGGAGGATTCACGCTTCTGTGTTTACCGACAGAAGGAATCCTCTTCCTGTACACGTCACTTTACTACCCACCTCCTGCGTTTATAGCTGCGTTTTTGGTCTTAGAAACGCATCAAAACGCAGCTATTGGCGTTTCTCATTGCGTCTTTCAACATCCCATTGCACTCAATGGATGAAAAGCGCAGTGAAAAACGCGGGAATAATTGACATGCTGCGTTTTTGTGGCACCACAAAAACGCAGCTGAAAAAAAACGCTGTGTGCAGACAGCAAAAATGAAAACTCAGACTTTGCTGGGGAAGCAAAGTCATGCAGTTTCCTGAGCAAAAACGCACCCGAAAACTGCGCAAAAACGCAGCGGAAAACGCACTGTGTGAACTTACCCTTAAAGTTCTTGTTGACTCACGTAATTGCCTTGGCCAGTGAAGGTCAGATACCAGGTAAAATCAATTATGCGAACCTCCCATTGTATTACTGTGTATTGCTAGATGCGATGTTAACTTAGCTGTCTCTCCCTCGTGTCTGCCAGAGACCATTACTACTAGGGATACTTTGTAAACGGCTTGAAATCTAGCCAATAAGAGCACAGTCTTATCCAACAATCGTGAAGAATCCAATGGTCTGGATGGAGAGCTCTGGGGTATAAGAAGGAGTACTGTCCATTGCCCGGGTAGACTCTTGCTACATGCTATCAATCTAGGTTCTGCGGATCCGATTGGCAAGCCATAACCGAACCTGGATTATAATACTACATGGACTTCAGCATCGCATCGAATGCAAGGATTCGGCTGAGAAATCAAGGACTAAATAAGGAAGGAATCCAGCTTGGGACAATCCAGTCACCTGACTACAGGCTTTGCGGTACTCAGCCAGCTCCCTAAATCCGGCTTAGGCTATATGCGCACAGTGCGTTTTTGTGCGTTTTTCGGGAGCGTTTTTGTGCATTTTAGGGCTCAAAACTGCATGACTTTCCTTCCCCAGCAAAGCCTATGAGTTTTCATTTTTGCTGTCCATACACAACTTTTTTTTTTTGCTGCGTTTTTGAGCTGAAAAAAAAAAAAAAGAAAAAGCGGTCATGTCAATTCTTTTCTGTGTTTTACTGCATTTTCCACCCATGCAATGTATTGGGAAAACGCAGCAAAACGCAGAGATCAAAAACGCAGCAAAACACAACCAAAGACGCACTGAAATGTGGCAAAAACGCATATGTTTTTACAGATGCGGTTTTGCCACGGGTGTGTTTTTGTGCGTTTTTTTGAGGCAAAACACACAAAAACGCAGCGTCAAAAAAACACAGCGTCTGCACATAGCCTTATTCCATTCTTGATGGGTGCTCGCTGAAAGCGGGGTGCTGCTGGTTTGGAGTAAGTAGCCCTGGAAGCTCTGTGGCACGGACATTCTAATCCCTGGTGAGCCAGCGGAAGGGTGAGATACAGTTGTCAGTTACATTCTATGGTTTTGCTGGTTTTGTGCCATATGCCGTTAATTGTTTAGGGATCCAATAAAGTCTTAATATTGTGATTCCCTCATCCTGTGTTGTCTGAGTAGTGTTCCGTCCACGGTTAAGGAGGTCGGCGTTCAGTTGGGATGAGCCCTGGGCCATGCTGTCTTTCTAAAGGCAGCCGTATCAGCGTACAAGAGCACCCACTGACCCTCGTGTCTCCACAATTGGTGGCAGCAGTGGGATACTACTCAGCCTGGTTTATCCAGGGGAGCTGCAGAGGACTGGTGTTTGCGGACAGCGTCCAGGGGGGCTCAACAACCAGGGAGGCACATAAGCATACCCAGCAGGCCATAGGGGAGGCATGTCCAAAGCCACCAGCTTAGCCATGGGACAAGGACTGGACATAAGTTACGACCGCAGCAGTAGATGGATGCTACAGGATCTGTGCAAGATGCGAAAGATTGAATACAGGAACACTGACACTTGGTCAGACTTTATCCGGAAATTGGTACATTGGGAGACCCAGAATAATGCAGAGGATGAGGAGGACACCGCCGATATGATATCAGAGGATGTAAACCATGTGTTTCATCCTAGATCCAGTGAGAGTCTGGAAACAAACCAAGCCCACGCAGACTGAGTCAAGAAATTGTTGACTGCATTGGGGTCTGAAGTTTCAAGGGAAGAGAAGGCTGGTGTTCTGCAATTAGTGTTTGGAGTGCCAATTTTCTTACCACCAGCACCTACCTCTAGGATAGACCACCACCAAAAAAGTCATCTTCGCTACAGGGACGTGCCAGTGTTTAAGGATTCCAACACAGAGATAGATGAACACTTGAAAAACTTTGTGGCGCTAATACGTATGGACCAGGTGCCCATGGCTGAGTGGTACAAATACCTGTGGACAAGCTTGCCTAGTCGAGCTTAGGAGGCTGTCCAATCACTTGGGCCTCATGACTGCCTGGACTATGGAATTATTAAGGACACTTTGTTGTCCCTGTTTACCATAACCCCCGAGAGACATCGTACTAAGTTCCGGATGTAACAGTGTGTCCATCCCCCGCCTGTGCTCATGGTGTAATAGTCTGTTTCTCCTTGACTGTCCTGTATGTACTACTGGTGGGGGATTGTTTGTTCTTCTCAGCATGGGACTCATCCAATACACAACTTGGTAGACAGAATAGAGCCAGGTCGTCTAGAATCTTTTCATGTATCAAATGTCCAGGCGGAGTTGGACTCTTCTGCCCACCTAAGGGGCTGATCCCAGGAGAAGAGAACAATGAGACCCAAGTCAATCAGTAGTTGGATCTCGGCTGGAGAAGCATTAGGATTTATAGCGGAGGCTAAATCCTAGTGCCTGTGTATGGACTGTTACAGATTGGAGATCGGTGGCCACGTGGGATTGTGTTTTGTTGTTCACTCATAAGGACCATTGCCATATTTTCCCTGGCATCGGAATACCGGGCGGTGCCCCTGGATCTGTTATTTTGTTGTGGACTCCTTGCAGACTTTAAGTATTTATATTCATGTTTGGTGCTTTATCTTTCTGGTTCTAATAAAGCCCTTTGGATTGTTCCTCGGCCTGGTGTCCCTTACTGCTCTGTCACATACCCCGTCACACCGGACTATGTCTCGTACGTCGAATTTGGCAGTCAACTCCGACGACACTGTAACCGCTGGCTCGATAGTCTGGGTGCCCACTCCGCTGCTGCCCTAAAAGAACGTGATGGTGCTCGAACAGCTGCTGGAGAAGATGGACCCGGAAATCCAAGAATGGGTAGCTGACAGGTGTGCCCGATACCAAAGAGCAAGCAGCGTGATTGGCTGACAAATTTGCAGCCAACTGACCCAGCTGGAGGCTCGATAAGCCCACCAATCCCAGGAAGTCCCTCAACCATGGATCCAAGCGACCTCCAGACTCTCGTGCTAGACTAACTCATTACACCACCGAAGCCCCAACAAGACAAAGGTTTGCCAACAGGGCCGGCGACGCACGGCGCTGTTATACGTGTGGGCGCCTTGGACACATGGCCAAAGAGTGTCTTCAAAGTCAAGGCCCCATGCCCGGAGCCCGTTTGCCAGTCCAACCAGTCAACCTATGCTGAGATGAACCGAGACCTGAGGAATGCTACTCCAGAGAAACACCAATAGCTGAGAAAGTGGTTTACCCAGTCCACACCCTACGGCAGGCCGGACACCGAACACCAGCCAACCTCCATCACCACATCCAGAAGGTCAAGGTCGGTGATATACAGGCTCAGGGACTTCCAGACACTGGATCTTCCATCACCCTGGTCAGTCCAGATATTGTTCCCACAGATCATCATTTACCTGGCCGCCAAGTGACCATCTCTCTTGCTGGGGGGCCAGCGGTCGAACATACCTCTGGCACGAGTGCAGTTGGACTGGGGAACTGACCAAGGAGAGGTTGAAGTGGGGCTCATGGACGTCCTCCCCACCCCTGTTATTTTGGGAAATGACCTAGGACAAGGACTATACAGAAAGTTTGTCACCACCATCATCTGCAGTCAAGCCAATCACCATCCTGGTGCAGGTCTTTCTACCAACCCATCCGAGGAGAACCCTCCTCCTCATCGGAGCCAACGATTGTTGAGTACATCAGACCCAACTGTGGCCATTGACTAGGGGGAGATGGATCGTAAGAAATTCAGGGAAGCCCAACTGACACCCCCCACCCTAGAGCTTATCCGTAGTGCGGCCACCCAACCTGGGGGAGGAAATCAGGGGGAGGTATATAGATGGGAAAAAATGCCTCATATCGGGAAAAGCCCCAATCCTGCCCAGAAAAACCCTGGACCTGTGTACACCAGCTTGTGGTATCCTAACAATACCAACCCCAACTATTGCGTTTAGCTCATGATTTTCCTGCGGCTGGGCACATGGGTGCAAAAAGACCCGGACCCGCCTGTTGCGCAATTTTTTCTGGCCAAAGGTCACTCAAGAAGTGCAAAAATACAGAGCGTCTTGCCCAGTGTGTCACCGTATGGGGGGAGCCCCATGTCGTGCCCCACTCCAACCCATGCCCTTGATAGGAGAACCGTTCCAGAGAGTTGCCATTGATGTAGTAGGCCCCTTAGCCATCCCTAGCTGCAGTAGAAAATGATTCATTCTCACCCTGGTAGACTTTGGCAACCGCTATTCAGAAGCAGTTGCCTTATCCTCCATAGATGCAGAGCACGTGGCTCAAGCTCTACTGGACATCTTTAGCCGGGTAGGGTTTCCACAGGAAGTATTGACTGACCAGAGGGCACAGTTCCAGAATGAACTGATTCAGACCATGTGGAAGAAACATGGAGTGTGCTCCATGCGCACCACCCCCTACCATCCTGAAACAAATGGATTGTGTGAGCGCTTCAACGGAACACTTAAGCAGCTTATTAGCCGTTATGTAGAGTCCGAGGGAAGGGGGGAGGGATGGGACTGGGAGACAAACCTGCAGCAGCTCCTTTTTGCTTACCGGGAGGTGCCGCAGGACTCCACTTTCCCCACAGAAGAGGTTCCCATTCTGGACTATGTTCAAAAGTTTAGGGAAAGTATAAGGCACCTCAGGGAGTTAGCCCACAGGAAGTTAGAAGTGGCTCAGGAAAGGCAAAAACGATGTTACGACCGCACTGCCCGACCCCAACAATTTGCCTGTGGACAGAAGGTCCTAATACTAGTACCGGTACGGAAAAAAAGAGCTGCAAGCCATGTGGGCACGTCCATTCATCATTACCAAGAAATGTGGAAATACTATCTACACCGTAGCCCTGGATCGAGCAGGTGTTCGTGAGTGTACCTACCACATCAACAGGCTAAAAGCTTATGAAGAACGAGAGGTCACCAATTTAGCAGTTTGTTGTTCAGTTAAATGACCCAGAGTTGGACCAGATCCCAGACGTATTAGTGGACTCCAAAAGGGAAATGGGGGTAAAAGATTTTTCACTGGGGGAACAGCTTTGTCCATCACAGAAGCGACAGATATCAGACCTACTCAGAACATATGAATCCAGTTCATGAGTCAGCCTGGTAGAACCCCCTGGTCCAGCATCATGTCAACACAGGGGCAGCCACTCCACTAAGACAACCCACCTACCGGGTGACCCCTCCTGTGTTGGCAGTGATGAAGGCCAAGGTGAATGACATGTTAAATATGGGAGTCATAGTTCCCTCCCATAGGCCATGGGCTGCCAGTGTTGTGTTGGTGCCAAAAAAGGGAAGAGTACTCGTTTCTGTGTGGACTATAGACAGCTCAATGAGGTCACAATTACAGATGCTTACCCCCATGCCCCGGATGGATGAACTACTGAATAGGTTAGGAGGCTCTTAGTTTATACTTACCCTTGATTTAAGCAAGGGATACTGGTAGACCCAACTCACAAAAGAACCTCAAGAGAAAATCGGCCTTCATAACCCCTTTTGGCCTATTTGAGTTTACCAGCATGCCTTTTGGGATGAAGAACGCCCCGGCTACCTTCCAGAGGATGGTAGACCATTTACTGGAGGGATGTCAGAGGTATGCCCAGGCCTATTTGGATGACATCGCCATCTTCAGCGACACTTGGGAAGAGCATCTTCAGCACGTGTACCAGGTGCTGCGGAGGGTAGCCAAAGCCCAGCTTACCATCCGACCTGACAAATGCCAAATGGGGATGGCCGAAGTGCTGTACCTGGAACATTGGGTGGGAAGTATGTGCATTCGTCCCGAACCGGTAAAAGTAGAAGTCATTACCCAGTGGCCACGTCCGGTCAACCAAAAACAGGTCCGCGCGCTCCTAGGAACCGCAAACTATTATCGAAAGTTTATCCCAAATTACAGTACCGTAGCAAAACCGCTCACTGACCTCACAACCAAAAGATATGCCCATAACCTTATTTGGACCCCAGAATGTGACAGTGCATTCCTCCAGTTGAAAGACCGGCTGGCCCAGAGCCCAGTCCTGACTGCTCCTGACTTCCGTTGCAGGTTCATCATCCAAACAGACGCATCGGACACAGGACTAGGAGCTGTACTTAGCCAAGTGGGAGACAACGGTGAGGAACATCCGATAGCTAGTAAACTGTTGGACCGAGAGAGGGCTTACGCCACCATAGAAAAAGAATGCCTGTACATACAGAACAACCATTCAAACCAAGTACATGCGCAGCTGCATTATGGCACAGAAACATTTAAATACACCTTCTCGTCTGCTTGTTTTCCTACTATCTACTCCCTTCTCTGGACCTATGAAGCCAGAGCCGTCAATTAATGACGAGGGGAGAGTGGAGAGTGGAGATAGGGGGAAAACAAGCAGGTAAAGAAGGTGTATTTATATGTTTTGCACACCATTATGCATGAGCGCCTGTACTTGGTTTGAACAGTCATTCTGCGCTGATCGAGTCCGTATGAAAATTATTTTCCTTCAAAAGGGGTATTCCCATCTCCAAAATTATATCCCAGTATTTAGTAGGTGTATTACATAAAATTAATAATAATAATAATAATAATAATAATAATAATAGTAAATAGATCTAATTAGAAATGTAGTATAGTTCAAATTATATAGCCATATCTCGTACCTCATGTGCATTGCAGCTTAAGTATCCCAGGTTACATCCACTCATATAGTGACAGTTATTTGCTTGTGCTCGTAACCGTGGATACCTAAGCTGCAATGCACTGCACATGAGGTAATACACAGTGCTATAATCAGAAGAACCACACTAGATTTCTATTTAGAGGGATTTGTGTTATGAACTGGTAACCGTGGACTATCACAAAAAATCCCATTAAATCAGGAAAAAATAAAAACCACAAGAGTAGTAGGAAATAAGCTGACCGCAATCCCTTATCTATCGGACAACCCTAGAAGTAGCAGTGGGATGTTCCAAACACACCTAGACACCTCATCACTGCCGGAGAAACTTGCTACATCTCAAAGATAGAAATAAGAAATCCTAACTTTCCTCGGAGAAGTCCCCAAAGGAATAGCAAGCCCCTAACATGTAACAACGGTGTTGTAAGAAAACACAATACACAGATAAAAATTATAGATTAGCAAAGGTGAGGCCCGACTTACTAGATACAACAGGACAGGAAAAATAACTGATTGCTGCCAGCAAAAAACCCTGCAAAAAATACCAAACTCCTGATAGAAAAAAAGCCCTAAGACCACATGGTCTTCCCCCACTATATCAGGCACTCTTAGGCCGGACACTTTAACCCCTTCACAACCGCGGGCAGTAAAATTACGTCCTATTTTAACGTGACTTAACGACCAGGGACGTAATTTTACTGCCTAAAGTTCATTTGATTGCCGTGACCATAGCAACGGCTTTCAAATGATGTCCCCTGCTGTTTCTTACAGCAGGGGACCTTTGCTTCACCCCAAAGGGGGTGGCATCACCACCCCCCATCGACGATCGATGTGATTGGCTGTTCAAATCTGAACCGCCAACCACATCTTTCGCACTGATTTCGGTAAGAATAATGACAGAAATAGTGCGATACTGTGAGATCCAGCTATGATGTGCTGTAGCAGGTACAGCAGATCATAGGTGGATCTCAAACATGCCGCCCCCAGCCCCTGCAGCACTGATTGGAGCGATCGTGCTATGACGCGCAATCGCTCCAATCAGTGTGCAGTGGGGCGGTTTGATTTGCTGGTGGCCGCCCTCCCCAGGCCTGTGCTGGTCTGGGGACCCTCCACCAACATGTCTGCAGCGTGCAGCACTGGCTGGTACTAGTGGTACCACGCAACTGCTGCTGCTGCCACGTCACGGAGCAGGAGCGGTGAGTATTGTGATCACCTTGCAGCCCCTGCGCGCTCTTGTGATTGCTCCTGCGCGCTCCCGTAATGGCCCCTCCGTGCCCCCCTGCAATCTGCCCCCCCGACATCCCGACCTGCCCCCCGCCATCCCAATCTGCCGGCCTCCCCCGTGATCTCTATTCTGCAGCTCCTCCGGTATCTCCCTCCTCCTCTGCTCTCCCCCTCTGCTGTCCCCCCGACGTCCTCTTACCTGTCTTCACCGGCCGATCACATCTGCCTCCATCGCTGGGTCCTTCTTCCTGGGTCTTCTGCTGAGCTGTCCAACTTCCTGCCTGCTGCTCCTGTAAAGCTGTTCCTTGCCTTCTGTTCCTCCTGCTAATCCTCTGGGTACTGTGAGTATAACTTTTTTTTTTTTCTTTTTTTTCCTCTATCCCCTGTCCATTTTTACACCTCATGTGTCTGTGCATCCCGCCGAGCGCTGATAAAAGATGCAGATAACGTATCTGCATCCGTGGACAGTTTTCGGCGGGACTTTTTTTCCCGTATCCCCGACGCTTTTTGTATCGCATCAGTCTGTGCGTCCCGCCGAGCGCTGATCAGGGATGCACATAACGGATTGGCATCCCTGCTCAATTTTTGGCGTGACAAAAAGCATCGGGGATACGGGAAAAAAAGTCACGCCAAAAATTGAGCAGGGATGCCGATCCGTTATGTGCATCCCTGATCAGCGCTCGGCGGGACGCACGGACTGATGAGATACAAAAAGCGTCGGGGATACGGAAAAAAAAAGTATCGCATCTGTCCGTGCGTCCCGCTGAGCGCAGATCAGCATCCCTGCTCAATTTTTGGCGTGATTTTTTTTTTTCCGTATCCCCAGCGCTTTTTGTATCTCATCCGACCGTGCCTCCTGCAGCGGCCGATCAGTGCACTGCGTCTGTGCGTTTGAAAAGTCAAATGGCGTTCCTTGTCTTCTGAGCCCCGCCATGCGCCCAAACAATTGATTTCCACCACATATGAGGTATCTGCGTACTCGGGAAAAATTGCACAATACGTTTTATGGTGCATTTTTTCCTGATACCGTTGTAAATAGAAAAAAAAAAAAGCTACCTTGTTGCTGCAAAAATTTAAAAAAAAATAAATAATTTTCACGGTTCTACGTTATCAACTTTCAGTGGAGCCCCTGGGGGTACAAGGGGCTCACTAAACATCTAGATAAATTCCTTGAGGGGTCTAGTTCCAAAATGGGGTAATTTGTGGGGGAGCGCCACTGTTTAGGCACCAAAGGGGGGGGTCTAATAACGTGACATGGTGTCCGCTAATGATTCCAACCAATTTTGCTGTCAAATGGTGCCCTTCTCTTCTGAGCCACGCCATGCGCCCAACAATTACTTTCCACCACATGTGAGGTATCTGCGTACTCAGGAGAAATTGCACAATACGTTTTATGGTGCATTTTTTCCTGATACCCTTGTGAAAAAAAAGCTACCTGGTTCAAGTAACAGTTCTGTGGTAAAACAAAATTGTATTCATGGCTCAACATTATCGACTTCTGTGGAGCCCCTTGGGGCTCACTAAACATCTAGATAAACTCCTTGAGGGGTCTAGTTTCCAAAATGGGGTCACTTGTGGGGGAGCTCCACTGTTTAGGCACCTCAGGGGGTCTCCAAACGTGACATGGTATCCGCTAATGATTCAAACAAATTTTGCTGTCAAATGGTGCTCCTTCTCTTCTGAGCCCCGCCATGCGCCCAAACAATTACTTTCCACCACATATGAGGTATCGTCGTACTCAGGAAAAAATGCACTATAAATTTCATGGTGTATTTTTTCCTGATACCCTTGTGGAAAAAAAAGCTACTTAGTTGAAGCAACAGTTTGTGGTAAAAAAAAAAAATTATTTTCACAGCTCAACTTTATAAACTTTTGTGAAGCCCCCAGGTGTTAAAGTGCTCACCAAACATCTAGAAAAATTATTTTAGGGCTCTAGTTTCCAAAATGGGGTCACTTGTGGGGAAGCTCCATTGTTTAAGCACCTCAGGGGGTCTTCTAACCGGACATGGCGTACGCTAATGAGTGCAGCTAATTTTGCGTTCAAAAATTCAAATGGCGCTCCTTCCCTTTCGAGCTCTGCCGTGTGCCCAAACATTTGATTTCCACCACATATGAGGTATCTTCGTACTCAGGAGAAAATGCACAATAAATTGTAGGGTGCACTTTCTCTTTTCTCCCTTGTAAAAATGAAAATTTTATAGCTCAAGTAACATTTTTGTGTTAAAAAGTAAAATTTTCATTTTTTCCTTCCACATTGCTTTGGTTCCTGTGAAGCACCTAAAGGGTTAATAAACTTCTTGGATGTGGTTTTGAGCAGTGAGAGGGGTGCAGTTTTTAGAATGGGGTCACTTTTGGGTATTTTCTGTCACCTCGGCCTCTCAAAGTCACTTCAAATGTGATGTGGTCCCTAAAAAAATTATTTTGTAAATTTTGTTGGAAAAATTAGAAATTGCTGATGAACTTTGACCCCTTCTAACTTCCTAACGAAAAAAAAATTTCTTTCGAAAATTGCGCTGATGTAGACAAGTGGGAAATGTTATTTCGTAACTATTTTGTGTGACATATCTCTCAGATTTATGGGCATACATTTTCAAAGTTTTAAAATTGCGAAATTTTCAAAATTTTCGCACAATTTCCTAAATTTTCACAAATAAACGCAAAAAGTATCGGCCTAAATTTACAACTGACATGAAGTACAATATGTCACGAAAAAACAATCTCAGAAACGCCAGGATCCGTTGAAGCGTTCCAGAGTTATAACCTGTCAAAGTGACACTGGTCTAAATTGCAAAAAATGGCCCGGTCATTAGGGTGTTTTAGTGGCTGTTGGTGAAGGGGTTAAACAGAACTGCAGATATAATGGGAAGAAACAAAATCACAGAACAAATAATATTCAAAAGTGCAAATAATCAAAATTAGAGCAGGGAGAAACTCTTTCTTGCTGAAGGAACTGCCCTATCAAACATAGCAGAGAGCCAGATCCTCACATACAAGAAAACAAACACAGAACAAAATGGGAAAAAAAACCCACAAACACTCGTAAGTGCAAAACCAGCAATTAGGAAAAGAAAACCTGCAGACTTTTCTGGAGTGAATTTTGGCGCAGGATGAATAGAGGAAACTGAAGGACAAACTCCTAGCCATCTTCAGAGGAAGAAGCAAACATTTATCACCGGCAGCAGCCAAGCAAACTATTCACCTACCGTGTTTTTCCAAAAATAAGACCTCCCCAAAAATAAGCCCAAGCAGGGATTTTCAGCATTTTCTGACCAAGGCTTAAATATGAGCCCTCCCCCAAAAATAAGCCCTAGTCGCGGTTCAATAATGAAGGGTCCATGCAGCTAAAAAAGTTACAGATACTGCAGGACACTTCATTATGGACTGCGGACACCCCGCAATCACACTCACCCGACGCCGAGTGGGAGAACCTGCCGTGATCGCACACGCACACACACACAAATTCAGATTGCGCGCGCGCACACGCAATCGGTTCGCGCGCGCGCACGCAATCGGTTCGCGCGCACGCAATCGGTTCGCGCGCACGCAATCGGTTCGCGCGCGCGCACGCAATCGGTTCGCGCGCGCGCACGCAATCGGTTCGCGCGCGCGCACGCAATCGGTTCGCGCGCGCGCACGCAATCGGTTCGCGCGCGCACGCAATCGGTTCGCGCGCGCACGCAATCGGTTCGCGCGCGCGCACGCAATCGGTTCGCGCGCGCGCACGCAATCGGTTCGCGCGCGCGCACGCAATCGGTTCGCGCGCGCGCACGCAATCGGTTCGCGCGCGCGCACGCAATCGGTTCGCGCGCGCGCACGCAATCGGTTCGCGCGCGCGCACGCAATCGGTTCGCGCGCGCGCACGCAATCAGTTCGCGCGCGCGCACGCAATCAGTTCGCGCGCGCTCGCGCACACAATCAGTTCGCGCGCGCGCACACAATCAGTTCGCGCGCGCGCACACAATCAGTTCGCGCGCGCGCACACAATCAGTTCGCGCGCGCGCACACAATCAGTTCGCGCGCGCGCACACACAATCAGTTCGCGCGCGCGCACACACAATCAGTTCGCGCGCGCGCACACACAATCAGTTCGCGCGCGCACACACAATCAGTTCGCGCGCGCGCACACACAATCAGTTCGCGCGCGCGCACACACAATCAGTTCGCGCGCGCGCACACACAATCAGTTTGCGCGCGCGCACACACAATCAGAACGCGCGCACCCAAACAATCAGAACGCGCGCACGAACATGAAATCACACATACAAACATCGGATCGCATACATACTCACCACATCTAATGACACCGATTTCTTCTCGCTGGCAGAACCCTGAGAGGTTGTGCCACAACAGGACCTGCGGACACACGTGCTTTCCTCCCATCATTCCCTGTGGCCGCAAGCGCTGGATGTGATGTGATGTGCTGTGATGTGTGGTGTGTGTGTGTGCGATCTGTGATCTGCCGTGCATGTGTGTATCAGCGACCTGCTGTGTGGGAGTGTGTCAGCCAGAAGCAGGGGAGGACGGCGTACAGCACGCACCGGAGATCACAGGAGGACCTGGGAGTTGTGCAGACATCCAGGTCTGGTAAGTATGAGGTTCCTGGAAAGTGAGGGGGGAAGTCTGCTTTATTGGGGGTAAACTTACCCCCAAACCGTGTTTATCCAAGAATAAGACCTCCTCCAAAAAAAAAAGCACTAGTGCTTTTTGGAGGGCAAAAAGAATATAAGACAGTGTCATATTATTGGAAAAACACATTATATACACCAGGCTGGTCTGCAATAGGATTCTTGGATTCCTAATTAATTCCAACACCTGTTTGAGTCACAGATTCACACTCAGATTCATTACCATTCCTGGCCACCAGATGGAGCTTCACACCAGCACCCTCTCGGATGACATGACCCCTTAACATACAATGCATTGTTTTTAAGTACCTGAAAAATAGTCCAAACTTGCTCAACATGAGAGTCCCAACCAGAAAAAAATCAAAATATCATCCAAAAAGACGATCAGAAATTTACCAATTAGGTCCCGGAAAATATCATTCATGAATGACTGGAAGATGGAGAGGGCATTAGTGAGCCCAAAAAACATCACTAGGTACTCAAAATGGCCCTCAGGGGTATTAAAAGCAGTCTTCCTTTCATTACCTTCCTTAATTCGAGTGAGATTGTACGCCCCCTTAAGATCAAGTTTAGTACAACATTTAGCCCCGTTAACTCTGGAAAACAGATCTGACATCAGGGGCAAAAGATACGGATATTCAACAGTGATTTTATTAAAGGGAAGGTGTCGCGGTTTTTTATTTTTGTATTAAAAATAGTAATTATGAAATCAAGTATTTCTAATACAAAATGAAAATCGCTGCTTATTTAGTTTTTATGTAATTCTTATTTTACTGGAGGCACTGGGGGCTGCCATGCTGGATTTGCCGTGTGTGTAACGACAGTAACTCCTTCCTTTATGGCAGCCCCTGTACATAGACTCTGATAGTCGGGCTCCGACCCCATGAAGTACGTTACAGTGGGTGTGTGCTGTGTCCTGGACGCGCCCCCTGGGCTGTCCAGAACACCACAGAGGGAGGAGTTCAGCGCCATTATTGTGGAGCTCACAGCGTGTGCCGTTTGCGCCACTTTACCCCTGTCACCCGCCGGGATGTGTGAGTACGGGCCGCCTCCCCTCCCCTCGATACTGTCTCCGATGACATCCCATCCCTCCGTTCTCCCCAGCCCCTGCTCTGCCCCAGCTACTGACTACACCCCTCCCCCCCGCCGTTACCGTCTCCAATGACACCCCCCTCCCTTCGTTCTCCCAAGTCCCCGCTCTGCCCGCTGGTGCAGCTCCCCCACCTCTGCCCGCCGCTGCTGTGTGTGTGTGTGTGTGTGTTGATTGTGAGTGTGTGTCGGCGCTTGCGATGCTGTGCAGTGAGCTTCCAGGACCTGCAAGGGGATCACATGGGAAGCATGTGATATCTCCGGATATTGTGAGTGTGCGCGCACGATTGTAAAGGTATGTGCGATATCGTGAGTGTGTGTGAGTGTATGCGATCGGATGTGTGAGTGTATGCGATCGGATGTGTGAGTGTATGCGATCGGATGTGTGAGTATGCGATAGAATGTGTGAAATGTCGGCCGGACGCAGGGGAGGATGGCATGAAGTACAGCTGCCTGGAGCGCCCACCGGAGGTCACAGGGAGGAATGATGTGAAAGGTGTGTGTGGCACAAGGTCCCCATCAGGGGTGATTGTGTGTGTGTGTAGCACAGGGTCCCCATCAGGGGTGATTGTGTGTGTGTGTGTGTGTGTGTGTGTGTGTGTGTGTGTGGCACAAGGTCCCCATCAGGGGTGATTGTGTGTGTGTGTGTGTGTGTGTAGCACAAGGTCCCCATCAGGGGTGATTGTGTGTGTGTGTGTGTGTGTGTGTGTGTGTGTGTGTGTGTGTGTAGCACAAGGTCCCCATCAGGGGTTATTGTGTGTGTGTGTGTGTGTGTGTGTGTGTGTAGCACAAGGTCCCCATCAGGGGTTATTGTGTGTGTGTGTGTGTGTGTGTGTGTAGCACAAGGTCCCCATCAGGGGTTATTGTGTGTGTGTGTGTGTGTGTGTGTGTGTGTGTGTGTGTGTGTAGCACAAGGTCTCCATCAGGGGTGATTGTGTGTGTGTGTCTGTGTGTGTGTGTGGCACAAGGTCCGTGTGTGTGTGTCGCACAAGGTCCCCATCAGGGGTGATTGTGTGTGTGTAGCACAAGGTCCCCATCAGGGGTGAATGTGTGTGTGTAGCACAAGGTCCCCATCAGGGGTGAGTGTGTGTGTGTAGCACAAGGTCCCCATCAGGGGTGAGTGTGTGTGTGTGTGTGTGTGTGTGTGTGTGTGTGTGTGTGTGTGTGTGTGTGTGTGTGGCACAAGGTCCCCATCAGAGGTGATTGTGTGTGTGTGTGTGTGTGTGTGTAGCACAAGGTCCCCATCAGGGGTGATTGTGTGTGTGTAGCACAAGGTCCCCATCAGGGGTGATTGTGTGTGTGTGTGTGTGTGTGTGTGTGTGTGACACAAGGTCCCCATCAGGGGTGATTGTGTGTGTGTGTGTGTGTGTGTGTGTGGCACAAGGTCCCCATCAGGGGTGATTGTGTGTGTGTGTGTGTGTGTGTGTGTGTGTGTGTAGCACAAGGTCCCCATCAGGGGTGATTGTGTGTGTGTGTGTGTGTGTGTGTGTGTGTGTGTGGCACAAGGTCCCCATCAGGGGTGATTGTGTGTGTGTGTGTGTGTGTGTGTGTGTGTGGCACAAGGTCCCCATCAGGGGTGATTGTGTGTGTGTGTGTGTGTGTGTGTGTGTGGCACAAGGTCCCCATCAGGGGTGATTGTGTGTGTGTGTGTGTGATTGTGCGTGTGTGGGTGGCACAAGGTCCCCATCAGGGGTGATTGTGTGTGTGTGTGTGTGTGTGTGTGTGGCACAAGGTCCCCATCAGGGGTGATTGTGTGTGTGTGTGTGTGTGTGTGTGTGTGTGTGCCACTGCATGTGAGTTCCTGTGTGTGTACCGGTGATACTGTCTGCAGGGTTGTGCATCTAATCCTCTCCTGTGTGATACTGTCTGTACGGCTGTGTATCTAACCCTGTCGTGTGATACTGTCTGCTGAGCTGTGTATCTAATCCTATCCTGTGTGATACTGTCTGCTGAGCTTTGTATCTAATCCTATCCTGTGTGATACTGTTTGCTGAGCTGTGTATCTAATCCTATCCTGTGTGATACTGTCTGCTGAGCTGTGTATCTAATCCTCTCCTGTGTGATACTGTCTGCACAGCTGTGTATCTAATCCTATCCTATGTGATACTGTCTGCTGAGCTGTGTATCTAATCCTATCCTGTGTGATACTGTCTGCTGAGCTGTGTATCTAATACTCTCCTGTGTGATACTGTCTGCTGAGCCGTGTATCTAATCCTATCCTGTGATACTGTCTGCACACCTGTGTATCTAATCCTATCCTGTGTGATACTGTCTGTACAGCTATGTATCTAATCCTATCCTGTGTGATACTGTCTGCTGAGCTGTGTATCTAATCCCATCCTGTGTGATACTGTCTGCAGAGCCGTGTATCCAATCCTATCGTGTCATACTGTCTGCAGGGCTGTGTATCTAATCCTATTGTGTGATACTGTCTGCTCAGCTATGTATCTAATCCTATCCTGTGTGATGCCTGCAAAGCTATGTATCTAATCCTCTCCTGTGTGATACTGTCTGCTGAGCTGTGTATCTAATTCTCTCCTGTGTCATACTGTCTGCACAGCTGTGTATCTAATCCCATCCTGTGTGATACTGTCTGCAGAGCCGTGTATCCAATCCTATCGTGTCATACTGTTTGCAGGGCTGTGTATCTAATCCTATCGTGTGATACTGTCTGCAGTGCTGTGTATCTAATCCTATCCTGTGTGATACTGTCTGCAGAGCCATGTATCCAATCCTATCCTGTGTGATACTGTCTGCTGAGCTGTGTATCTAATCCTATCCTGTGTGATACTCCTGCTGTCCTTGGTGACACTTTAGACATTTCTGGTCACCAGGAAAATGGCTGTGCATTGTGTCCTTACATGTCATTCTCTGTTATCTGTTGTAAACACTCAGATTAGGAGGAGGGAGGCGTGCCATCACACACAGGAGAGCAGACTCCGCCCACTTTACGGCAGGCTGTAATCTGAACTTTTTATACAGTGGAAATTCAGTAGGATTTCAGAAGCTGCTCCCCCTAGTGTTTAACAGTGGAAAATATCAAACTTTTTAATTTTTTTTTTTTATATTTTGCACAATTAAAAAAAATAATATTTAATCAAAACATTTAAACATTATTTACTTTACATTTTTTCAGTTATTTTTTTTTTTTTTTACGATACCTTCCCTTTAAGGAGGCGATAGTCAATACAAGGTCTCAATGACCAATCCTTCTTGGACACAAAGAAAAAAATGGCACCCATGGGTGAAGATGATGGTCTAATATGACCTTTTTCCAATTACTCTTTAATATAAGTTTGCATAGCATACTGTTCGGGCACAGACAAATTGAAAATCCGTCCCTTAGGAAATTTGCAACCTGGCACTAATTCAATTGCACATTCACACTCCCTATGGGGAGGCAAGGAATCAGATCGAGTCTCATTAAACACATCAAGGAAGTCCGACAAATATTCAGGTACATCGTGTGTCTGAGCAGAAATAGACAACTTTTCTGTGTTATTAGGCACACAGTGAGAACCCCAACTAAGCACAGACAAGGTTCTCCAATCTAGAACTGGATTATGGGTCTGCAGCCAAGGGAATCCCAGTACCAAAATATCATGCAAGTTGTGTAGTACCAAAAATATACAATACTCCTGATAAGCTGGTGCAACCCTCATAGTCACCTGGGTCCAAATTTGGGGATTATTCTCAGCTAAGGCGGGCTTTGCACGTTGCAACATCGGTAACAATGTGTTACCGATGCTGCAGCGATAGTCCCGCCCCCGTCGCACGTTCGATATATAGTGAAAGCTGCCGTAGCGATTATTATCGCTACGGCAGCTTTACACGCACATACCTGCCGTGCGACGTCCCTCTGGCCGGCGACCCGCCTCCTTCCTTAGGGGGCGGGTCGTGCGGCGTCACAGTGACGTCACACGGCAGGCGGCCAATTGAAGTGGAGGGGCGGAGATGAGCAGGATGTAAACATCCCGCCCACCTCCGACCTTCTCATTGCAGCCGGGAGGCAGGTAAGGTGAAGTTCCTCGCTCCTGCGGCTTCACACACAGCGATGTGTGCTGCCGCAGGAGCGAGGAACTACATCGTACCTGTCGCTCCCCCGGCATTATGGAAATGTCGGAGGCTGCAGCGATGATACGATGACGACGATTTTGCGCTCGTTCATCGTATCATCTAGGATTTACACACTACGACATCGCAAGTGACGTCGGATGTGCGTCACTTTCGATTTGACCCCACCGACATCGCACCTGCGATGTCGTAGTGTGCAAAGCCCGCCTAAGGGAGTAGCATCAATGCTAAAGGAATAGGAGTTTACAAATGTACCATGGGAAAGCCAAAACTTTTAGCAAACCCAAAATCCATTAAGTTCAGGGCAGCCCCTGAATCAAGAATAGCCATAGCAGAAAACAAGGATAACGAGCAAATTAAAGAGACTGACAAAAGAAATTTAGGTTGCACAGTACCCACAGTAAATGAACAAGCAAATCTCTTTTCTCGCTTAGGGCAGACAGAGATAGTGTGAGAAGTGTCTCCACAATAGAAGCACAAAAAACCTATCACACTGCATAGGCTCCGAAGACTATTCCACAAGCAATACATCTTCACGTATTGTTTTGCGCTCGCGAAATCTATCAATCAGAATGGCTAAGATTATAGAGGCATCGAGACCCGAAGGGATAGGAAATCCCACCATAACATGTTTCACAGTATCCGCAAGACCCTTCCGAAAAAATGTGCCGCAAGAGCATCATTCCATTTGTTAAGGACCGTCCACTCTCTGAATCTCTGGCAAAAAATTTCAGCGGAATCCTGACCCTGGACCAATGCCAACAAGGCCTTTTCAGCTTGATACACAACATTAGATTCGTCATACAACAATCCCAGGGCCTGAAAATAGGAATCCACATCATCAAGAATCGGATCAACAGGAACCAAGGAAAAGGCCCAGTCCTGAGGGTCACCGCACAACAAGGAGATGACAATCCTAACCTGCTGCGCGGGACTCCCTGAGGACTTAGGTCTTTAGGCAAAAAGTAATTTACAATTATTTTTAAAGTTCAGGAATTTAAACTTATATCCAGAGAACAATTCAAGAAAGGGAATTTTAGGTTCTACAACAGGAGTCTAAGATAAGTTGATATACCATGAACCTCAGAAGCAAGATGCTTAACACGATCAAACAACTGGTTAATATCCATGCCAGCAAAAGATCTTCCACGGAACCCAAAGAATAAGAGGAAAAATATACAGAATAAAAAATAAATTCCTTCTTTTGAGTACCTTTTTTTGTGATACGGTTATGAACTGGTAACCGTGTACGATCACAAAAATTCCCATTAATCAGGGAAAAACAAAGACCAGAAGAGTAGTAGGAAACTAAGATGACCACAATCCCTTATCTATCAGTCAACACTAGAAGTAGCAGTGGGATGTTCCTAACACACCTAGACACCTTGTCACTGATGGAAAAACTTGCTACACCTTAAAGATAGAAATGAGGAATCCTAACTTGCCTTGGAGTAGTCCCAAAGGAATAGCAAGCTCCCAACATGTAATGACGGTAATGTAAAAACACACAATACACAGATAGACAACAAAGATTAGCAAAGGTGAGGCCTGACTTACTAGATACAACAGGACAGGAAAGATAACAAATTGCGGCCAGCAAAAAACCCTGCAAAAAATACCTAACTCCTGATAGAAAAAAACTCTAAGACCACACGGTCTTCCCCCACTATATTGGGTACTCTTGTGCCAGACACTTTAAACATAACTGCAGATATAATGGGAAAAAACAAAATCACAGAACAAATAATATTCAAAAGTGCAAATAATCAAAATCAGAACAGGGAGAAACTCCCTTTTTTGCTGAAGGAACTGCCATCTGAAGAACAGCAGAGAACCAGATCCTCACATACAAGAAAACAAACACAGAACAAAATGGAAAAAAAAAAAACAACACCCGTAGGTGCAAAACCAGCAATTTAGAAAAGAAAACCTGCAGACTCATCTGGAGTGAATTCTGGTGCAGGATAAATAGAGGAAACTGAAGGACAAACTCCAAGCCATCTTCAGAGGCAGAAGCAAACATTTATCACCGGCAGTAGCCAAGGAGAAACTGCTCACCTATATACAGCAGGCTGGTCTGCAATAGGACTTCCTGGATGCCTAATTAATTCCAACACCTGTTGGAGTCACAGATTCAGACTGCGCTTCATTACCATTCCTGGTAACCAGAGGGAGCTCCACACCAGCAGCCACTCGGATGACATTCACAAAAGATTTGCTAACATTATTATTATTACAGTAGTAAATGTTAGAAGGAAACAACAGGGCACTACTGCAACAAGATAACCTGCCAAGTTGCTCACAGCAGTCGATCGCAATCAGCGTTACATACGCTTTCAATATCTGCGACTATGTGGGAACCTCAGGAAGGATAAAGACAGAGTTGCAGCTTTGGGGTGCTTATTTCTAAAGTTCAACACATAAGACTTTAGATAAAGAGAAAAAAAAACAAAAAAAAATCTGAGATTATATTTGCGTTTTGTGGACGATGTACTGATTGTATGGGATGGAGAAGAGAACGAGGTAAAATCTTTTGTACAGTATTTAAATACAACAAATGATTATAATATGTTGTTCACTTACCAATTTTGCGAAAAAGAGATTGAATTCTTGGACGTCAAATTGGTAATAAAAGACGGTTACATTACACGTGAGATCTATAGGAAACCTATAGCAGTAAATAATCTGCTACATCATAAAAGTACTCATCCGAAACATGTTCTGAAATCCATCCCATACAGTCAGTTTTTGTGCATTTACAGAATTACTAATAATGTTGAAAAATTAAAAGAGCAAATTTTAGATCTCCAAAAAAGATTTATTGAACGAGGTTACCCACAGGCAGAAATAATGGCAGCACAGGAAAAAGCCAGTAAAAAAGTAGCAGAGGAAAAAAAATAAAAAAATTCCTAGACAGCTAGCTACTAATACGAATAAATCAAACATACGATTGATGTTTAATTTTAAATTTTGTCCTATGGACGATATCATTAGATCTATAATATATAAAAACTGGCATTTGATAGAAAAAGAAAAAGATCTAGCTGAAATAGCCAGTAATAGACCATTAATAACGTATAGACGTTGTAAAAACATGGGAGATATGTTAATAAAAAAACGTTATACACCAAGTCTGACCTGGCTGCAGCATCTAGCACCTGTGGGTAACCACAAATGTGGTAATTGTTCGTTTTGTCAATTCCATCTGACTGCAAAATCTTTTAAAGTAGGTAATGCCTGGCACACGACTAAACAGCTGATTACCTGTAAGACTAAAATGGTGGTCTATATCGTCTTCTGCCCTTGTGGTTTTTATTACATCAGAAAGACGATTAGACCACTGTTTGTGCGATTCCGTGAGCATCGAAATTCTATATCCACAGGAGTGGGCGCCACAAAAATGATCCAGCATGTAAAAAACTCACATGAAGCAAATTGCAATGTTTTAACATTTGCTGTATTAGAATTGGTGGAACCACCACCTAGAGGAGGAGATACCCACAAACTCCTGTTACAAAGAGAAGCTATTTATATAATGAAATACAATGCATTGGGCCCATTAGGCTTAAATGAAAAAAATGATTTAATAGTATTTATAGGTTAATTTAACCACATTGTGCCAGTCATTGCATCCAAATTTGGTGATTTTTTGTCTTTTTGACTATGTTTTAGATTGGTTTTAACTCACTTGTTATTTGATTGGAGCTTGCTGCTTTTTTATAAATCTGTTAGTGAGGTCACCAACTGCAAGACCTGTAGAAGCCCCACCCCTAGGGGCAAAATAGCTGTCGTCTTTATGTGCTGACCTTCTCTTTTCCCTCCCTGTAACGCCGCAGCATGTATCCACGTTTTTTTAAATAAAAAACATCAGAGTGTTGCACAGCATAATATGGTGAGTGCTGGTTTCAATTTTTTTCTCTTTATCTAAATTATTATTATTACGCCTACTACATATTGGGATGGGATCTTCAAAATGGTAATACCCCATTAACTCCTGTACCACGCAGCCTGGTTTCCCCTTCCTGATTAATTTTTTCAGTGCTAACCCTTGTCACTTTATATGATAATAGCTCTGGAACACTTCAACCAATCTCAGTTGTTCTGAGATTATTTCTTGTGACATATTCTACTTCATGTTAGTGGTAAATTTTATGACTTTTTGCGTTTATTTGTGAAATTTGGCAGAAATTTAACAATTTTCAAACTTCTGATTTTTATGCTTTTAAACCAGAGAGTTGTCAAACAAGAGTTATTAAAGATCATTTACCATGTCTTTTTTAAGATATTTGAAGGTTACATTTTTTCAACAATTTCTTATTTTCCTAACAAAATTTACAAAACAATTTTTTTTTTTATTTTTTTTTTTTTAGGAACCACATCACAGTTGAATTGACTGAAAGGCCTATATGACATTAGCTATCCCAAAGCCACGCCATTCTAACTAAGGAACTAAAGCAATGTGGAAGGCAAAAATGAAAACTTTACTTTACTTTAGCCCCAAACTTTGAATTTTCTCAATGTCAAAAGGAGAAAATGCACCTACAATTTGTTGTGCAATTTTTCCAGAGCACACAGATACCCCCTATTTGGCGGAAAACTACTGCTTGGGCGCACGGCAGGGCTCAGAAGGGAAGGAGTGCCACTTGACTTTTAAAACGCAAAATTGGCTGAAATCATAAGCGAATGCTTTTCACACAGGAAAATGGGTAAAAATGGGACTGGTTTTTTTTGTGTTGAGTTGAATGCTATTGGTGGCAGAGCACAAAACATTTTGGATCAGTTCACATTTATCTTGTGCTCTATGCTGAGAGCTTACATCAGGGTTTCCATCTACATCTCCGAAATATGCAATTCAGGTGAAACCCCCCCCCCCCCCCCCGACTGATCCATTCACTAAAATGAGGTAGTAAAGTTACTCCGGACTCTGGCCTCTGTTCAGCGGTGTCAGTCTTTTCAAAGGTGCACAAAACTGTTGTCGACTACACTTTTGTGCACGCATAAAAAGACACACAAAAAGATTGACACCACTGGACCACAGGCCAAACAAGATGTCAAAGTGACTACCTCTGCCTCATTACCATCGGTTTAGTTAAGTCCAGGGGCACAGTTATGGCTGTCGCTCACTGTGCACAGAGTGGTCACAGAAGCCCCACCAGCGCCACACCTATGACTGAAAGACTAACACTGCCGAAAGGAATAAAAACAGAGAGGTAGAAAAGGGCTTTTGTTCACCGTGTCATTGATCCCTGATGAAATTTTAAGATTAATGTAACTTTATTTTGCACAGGTTTACGCGTTTCTGGAGACTCAGCTCCCTTCCTCAGGACAGACAGGCACAAGAAACATCAAATCCCATCAAGAAATTTGATGTTTCTTGTGCCTGTCGGTCCTGAGGAAGGGAGCTGAGTCTCCAGAAACGCGTTGACCTGTGCAAAATAAAGTTACATTAATCTTACAATTTCATCAGGGATCATTGGCGCGGTGAACAAAAGCCCTTTTCTACCTCTCTCTGTTATCAGCCGCCTGGGGTACTGCTGCCGTGATCTAGATTTTACGTGCTTTTACAGGAGTTGTGACTTTCACAACTCCATTTGGTGAGCAGGATTGCTCATTGTGTAAGACCCTATTGCGCTTTTCTTTCAACAGCTTTTTTATCAAAAGGAACAAAAAGTTAATTTCCTCCTGGCAGTCAGTGCAGGTACCAGGCAGGTTTAGAATGCTATTAACCTGCAGAAACAAAGCGTGTTTTTTTTTGTTTGTTTTTTCCTTCATAATATTATAAGAGGACCAGTCAGGAAGGTCAAAAGTGCGCTGTTTTTTATTTTAATTTCAGATGCTTCTATAAGGATTGTGTACTTCCTGATGTTGTAAGGTAATGACAGAGCTCCTGCATAATCCATGAGCATCCTGCCTTTCTGTCCACCATCAAACCTGTTGAGACCCCCTATTTTCATCCGAGGGGCCCCACAAGCTTGTTTGCATCTTCATTACTGAGCCCGGTTCACATCAGGACCCTTCAGGATTCAACTTGATCACTGCGGCCTGTTGAAGCCTTGCAGGCAGCTGGGGCACTGAACGGCAGGACTCCCACAGAAGATAAACCTGCCGGCGGAGGACCGGTGAGTCACCAACGGTGCAGGCAAAGTGTACCAGAGGCCGACAGCTTTACCCTGCTTCTCACTGAGCCGGATTACGGCCGTGGGACCTGTTGCTCTCTAGGAGCTGAAGAGATCCGCCGCCATTTTGTGACAGCAGGTGTCCAGGCCCGGGGTGCTGCATTTACTTCAACCTGTGCTGCGGTGAGAAGGGGGACCCGAGACTAGAGGGGGAGACGTCACTTACCTCTCCTGTGAGCCGGCCAACAGTGGGAACGGTGGGAAGTGTAGACCTCAGCTAATCCTCCACGTGGGAACCGGATCCACTGCCATCTTGTGAATGCAGGCCAGGCTGGAGGGTGACAGCCGTGCAAAGCTGCTATCATCTGCAGGACCCGGCACACAGAAGATCCCGACCAGAGCAGGAAACGCTGGAGCGTGGAGGACACTGCGGAGTCAAACAGCTCCGTGTGTGGTGAGAGGGGGAAGGGTGATTCCTGGAGTATAAGGGGCTGTGTGGAGGAGGGGAAGCGCCTTGATGTCAGTGTGGAAGGTGAGCAAATAGTGAGTGAATTCCTGTGTGAGCCCCTGCGGTGGACTGAAACTTGCTCATTGTTGTCTCTGTGAATGTAAAGGAGCCTCAGCACAAAAGACGCAGCACCAGCTCCTGACCCTTTTGCATTCCAAAACACTGTGTGCCTTTATAAAGATCTGTGGTGACAGTGCTGACAGAGTGATAACACTCCTAATCTATCCAGGGACCCTGAGCCTGCTGTCTGCCTCATATTAACCCCCTGAATAAAAGGGAACATTAACAGTACCAATCCATCTAGTGCAGCACCAGCTGTTAACCCCTTGTGTACCACTGTGATTCAGGTCTCTGTATGCTCCAATCCCCAACTACAGGAAACAAAATACTGACCAGTCACTTACCTCCTCTTACTGGATTAAAAGAGTAACTGCAGAGAGCCCTGTGGAAAAAAGGGTCCCTTGGCAGCCAGAATACAGGGAGAAAGATCTCAAAAGGCCCAGCCCCAACATATTTACACTGCCGGGGGTCCTGGCGAACTGAGGCAAGATCCTCATAATTGAAGATACAAGGAGGGATCACTGACAGCCCCCCTAAGATCTGGCTACATATACCTTCACAGACCCTGAAGCTGACAGTGGGGTACCATGGAGGAGCTGATATTGAGGACTGCCACACAGTTACACCTTTAACATAAAGGTATCCTCTTCTCACCCGCCCACCCCCCAGGGGCATGTAAAGTTCCTGCATACACGCTGCTCGGAGGGAGCATAGAGGTCGAGCCCCCTCTTTTTCATCTGAAAATTATATTCTAAGCGACCGACTTCAATATGGTCAAAATTGGCAATAAAATGGCCAGCTCATTATCTAGAATAGCCGCGGCCACTACCCAGGCAGATGTTGATAAGTTTCTCAGAAAGAAGGGAATTTTGTTTACTTACCGTAAATTCCTTTTCTTCTAGCTCCAATTGGGAGACCCAGACAATTGGGTGTATAGCTATTGCCTCCGGAGGCCACACAAAGTATTACACTTAAAAGTGTAAGGCCCCTCCCCTTCTGGCTATACACCCCCAGTGGGATCACTGGCTCACCAGTTTTAGTGCCAAAGCAAGAAGGAGGAAAGCCAATAACTGGTTTAAAGACCAATTCAATCCGAGGAAACATCGGAGAACTGAACCATACCACATGAACAACATGTGTACCCGAAAAAACAGAAAAACCCCGAGAAAACAGGGCGGGTGCTGGGTCTCCCAATTGGAGCTAGAAGAAAAGGAATTTACGGTAAGTAAACAAAATTCCCTTCTTCTTTTTCGCTCCTAATTGGGAGACCCAGACAATTGGGACGTCCAAAAGCAGTCCCTGGGTGGGTAAAAGAATACCTCGTGATAGGGCCGTCAAACAGCCCTTTCCTACAGGTGGGCAATCGCCGCCTGAAGGACTTATCTACCTAGGCTGGCGTCTGCCGAAGCGTAGGTATGCACCTGAAAATGCTTGGTAAAAGTATGCAGACTCAATCAGGTAGGTGCCTGACACACCTGCTGAGCCGTAGCCTGGTGCCGTAATGCCCAGGATGCACCCACGGCTCTGGTAGAATGGGCCTTCAGCCTTGAGAGAACCAGAAGCCCAGTAGAACTGTAGGTTTCAAGAATTGGTTCCTCGATCCCCCGAGCCAGGGTGGATTCAGAAGCTTGCGACTGTTTACGCCGACCAGCGACAAGGACAAAGAGTGCATCCGGGTGGCGCAGGAGCGCCATGCGGGAAGTAGAACCTGAGTGCTCTCACCAGAACCAACAGATGCAAATCCTTCTGAAATTGATGGACTGGACGAGGACACAAAGAAGGTGAGGTGATATCCTGATTGATATGAAAGTGGGATACCACCTTAGGGAGAAATTCCGGAATCGGACGCAGAACTACCCTGTCCTGGTGAAGGACCAGGAAGGGAGATTTGTATGAGAGCGTTGCTAGCTCGGAAACTCTCCTAAGAGACGAGACCGTTACTAGAAGGCCACTTCCCGAGAAAAGCGGGAAGGGAGACCTCTTTCAAAGGCTCGAAAGGTGGCATCTGGAGAGCAATTAGAACCTTGTTCAGATCCCAGGGCTCTAACGGCCGCCTGTACGGAGTGCTGAGAAGACAAACTCCCCGTAGGAACGTGCGTACCTGAGGAAGTCGTTTCTGAAAAAATACAGATAGCGCTGAGACTTGTCCCTAAAGGGAACTGAGCGACAACCCTTTTTCCAACCTAGATTGCAGGAAGGAAGGAAACATAGACGATGCAACCGGCCAGGGAGAAACACCCTGCGCCGAGCACCGAGATAAGAATATCTTCCACGTCCTGTGGTCAATCTTGGCGGACGTTGGTATGCTAGCCTGTCTCATGGTGGCAACCACGTCCTGAGGTAATCCTGACGACACTAGGTTCCAGGACTCAAAGCCACACCATCAGGTTGAGGGCCGTAGAATTCAAATGGAAGAATGGCCCTTGAGACAGCCAGTCTGATTGGTCTGGTAGTGCCCCCGGTTAGCCTACCGTGAGGCACCACAGAACCGGGAACCACAACATCCTCGGCCAATCTGTAGCGACGAGGATGGCGCGGCCGCAGTCGGTCCTGATCTAATGCAGCACTCTGGGCAACAATGCCAGAGGTGGCACATAAGGTAGCTGGAACTGCGACCAATGCTGAACTAAGGCGTCTGCCGCCAGAGCTCGATGATTGTGAAACCGTGCCATGAAGCTGGCACATTGTTGTTGTGCCGTGACGCCATTAGATCGACGTCCGGCCTCTGTCAGCGGCGCCAGATCTCCTGAAACCCGTCCGGGTGAAGAGACCATACCCTTTCGGCCACACCCCGGCGACTTAGGAAGTCAGCTTCCTAGTTTTCCACGCCTGGGATGTGAACTGTGGATATGGTGGATGCCGTGTCTTCCACCCACATCAGAACCTGCCGGACTTCCTAGAAGGCTTGCCGGTTGCGCGTTCTTCCTTGGTGGTTGATGTATGCCACCGCTGTGGAGTTGTCCGACTGAAGTCGGATTTGCTTGCTTTCCAGCTGCTGTTGGAAGGTTTGTAGGGCAAGATACACTGCTCTGTGTTCAAGAACATTGATCTGAAGGGTGGACTCTTGCTGAGTCCACGTACCCTGAGCGCTGTGGTGGAGAAAAACTGCTCCCCACCCTGATAGACTCGCGTCTGTCGTAACTATCGCCCAGGATGGGGATAGGAAGGACCTTCTTTTTGACCATGAGGTGGGAAGAAGCCACCACCGTAGAGATTCCTTGGCCGCCTGAGAAAGAAAGACGACTCTGTTGAGGGAGGTCGACTCCCCGTCCCATTGGCGGAGAATGTCACATTGTAGTGGACGCAGATGAAACTGCGCGAAAAGAACTGCCTCCATTGCTACCATCTTACGTAGGAAGTGCATGAGGCGTCTTAATGTGTGCGACTGGTTCTTAAAGAAGAGATTGCAGCCCGTAGTGAATGCTGTTTGTCTAGCGGAAGCTTCACTATCGCTGAGAGAGTATGAAACTCCATGCCTAGATATGTTAGCGATAGGGTCGGGGTCGGATCTGACTTTAAAAAGTTGATGATCCACCCAAAACTCTAGAGAGTCTCCAGCGCAACGTTCGGGCAGTGTCGGCATGTTTCCTAAGAGAGTGCCTTGACAAGTAGATCGTCTAAATATGGGATCACAGAGTGACCCTGAGAGTGCAGGACTGTGACTACTGCTGCCCTGACCTTGGCGAAGACCAGTGGGACTGTCGCTAGCCGGAAGGTAGAGCTACGAACAGAAGGTGTTCGTCTCCTATAACGAAGCGTAGAAACGCTAGTGCTCTGGATCAATCGGCACGTGTGGATAAGCATCCTTGATGCCTAATGATGCTAGGAAATCTCCTTGGGACATTGAGGCGATGACATGGCGGAGGGATTCCATCCGGAACCGCCTGGTGTCCACGAGCTTGCTGAGCAGTTTTAGATCCAGAACGGGACGGAACGGCCCGTTCTTATAGGCACCGCAAATAATTTGGGGTAAAAACCGTGACCTTGTTCCTGAAGAGGAACGGGGGTCATCACTCTTTCTGCCTATAGAGTGCACCCTGTTTGCAGAAGAGCAGCGGCTCGGCCGGGAGGTGGAGAAGTTCTGAAGAATCGAGTTGGAGGACGAGAAGTGAGCTCTATCCTGTACCCGTGAGACAGAATGTCTCACACCCAACGGTCATTGACCTATGGCAGCTAAATATCGCCAAGGCGGGAGAGCCTGCTACCGACCGAGGATGCGGAGAG
The DNA here is from genome assembly GCF_048569485.1 of Anomaloglossus baeobatrachus. Classification (NCBI taxonomy): domain Eukaryota; kingdom Metazoa; phylum Chordata; class Amphibia; order Anura; family Aromobatidae; genus Anomaloglossus; species Anomaloglossus baeobatrachus. The sequence goes on from NC_134363.1 coordinate 95,856,176, forward strand.
AGGAGGCCGCAAGTCATGAGGAAGCCGCCTTGGAAGCGGGTTTTCAGACTGTCTCTTTTTTGGGCGTGACTGAGCCCGCCAAGAATCTGAGCTCCTCTGATCCTTTTGAGTCCACATTGGACGAGGAAAAATGGGACCTGCCTGAGCCTCGAAAAGACCGAAACCCCGACTGCCTCCTGCTCTGTTGGGGTTTGTTGTGTCCGGGCTGAGGAAAGGATGAATCCTTACCCCTGGACTGTTTAATGGTTACATCCAAACGCTCACCAAACAGTCGGTCAGCAGAAAAAGGCAACTGGTTAAGCACCCTTTTTTGGAAGCAGAATCTGCCTTCCATTCACTTAACGAGCAGACCAGGCTCTGCTTAAAAACACGGAGTAGCGGAGGCTACTGCCGCACGGTTCGCAGAGTCTAGGGCAACCTGAATCGCGTAAGAAACAAATGCAGACATTTGAGAGGTTAAGGATGCCACCTGCGGCACAGATGTACGTGTAACCGTGTCAATCTGTGTAAGACAAGCTGAAATAGCTTGGAGTGCCCCAAGGGTGAGAATGCTGGAGCCAACGGTGCGCCGACAGCCTCATAGATGGATTTAGACCAGAGATCCATCTGTCTGTCAGTGGCATCTTTAAGTGCAGCTCCATCTCCCACTGCAACTATGGATCTAGCTACAAGCCTGGAGATTGGAGGATGCCGCTTGGGACACTGGGTCCAGTCCTTGACCACGTCAGGGGGCAGGGATAACGTGTATCCTAAGCCGTTTGGAGAAGCGCATATCTGGATAAGTGTGGTGTTCCTGGACTGCCTCTCTGAAGGCAGAGTGGTCCAGAAAAATACGTGAAGCTGACTCCTCCACTGGAGGAGCTGGGAAATAACCAACATTCTATTGATGGACGCTATAAGATTATTCACTATGGCGTCACCATTAGGTGTATCCAGATTGAGAGCGGTCTCAGGATCAGAATCCTGAGCCGCTACTTCCGCCTCATTACACAGAGAGTCCTTCTGCTAGGACCCTGATGAAACCGAGGGCCGCTCATAGTGAGCCCGCTTAGGCTGTCTGGGACTGACGTCTGTGCAGAGCCGTGACTCTGGGATGCGTGTGACATTCCCGGAGCTGTTAGTTGTTCACACTGAGGGGGGCCATGGATCAATGATTCAACAGTGCCCATGTTGTGAGAGACATGTCCGGACTGCTAGGCTTCTAGTATCATAGCCATAGTCTCAGAAAATCTGTCAGTAAATACTGCAGACACCGTCCTCATCCTCTGGCCATTAGCAGAGACTCCGGCTGAGTTGGATACAATGGGGGTCTATGTAACCTGCCGGCCGTATAGCCGTACATGCTGTACCTGCTGCATAGAAAAACATGTGGTTCTGCACCTTTGTTTTACACAGAGAATATGCTGATAACTCCTCCGCACAATCCAGGAGGGTATATACAACGTGCGACCAAACAGTGCAATGTATATAGTACAAGCATATCTATAAGTGCACTTCTGCACTAGTGGGGTTAGCACCACAGGTGCTGCTTAACGCCTGTTGCAGCGATTGTGTGACTATCAGAATGCCAGGGTCTTCCACACTTGTCTCTGTATCGTACAGAAACTGACACTAATGGCTGCCGGCGTCCTGTGTAGAGAAGGAAGCCGTGGGCGTGCCTGAGAAAGTGCGGGAATCCGGTTTCACAGTGCACACAGTGAGAGGGGTGGAGTATGCAAAACATACTCCAGCTCTCAGCGCTGCTGTGCTATGCAGCGTCACGCCCCTACCCTGACTGTCAGGCCTGTGGGCGGTAACGAAGGGAGACTAGGCCCAGAAGCCGGGGACTCGAGTTAATAAGCGCGGCCGGCATATCAGTGCTGGCCGGCGCGGAAGTCCCCGGCGCACCACAAATCCCAGCGGCGCCTTAAATAAAAACGGCAGCGGCGGTTAGCGCGGTAGTCACCCAATACACTAACACACCCAGCAACGCTGTGGTGTGCGATGGCACTAGTGCGGACAGCGCCGCTGTCCCTGGCGCACTAACACACCCAGCAGTGCTGCCGTGTGTCTGCGCGGTCCCCACAGGGACACAGAGTACCTCCATGTAGCAGGGCCATGTCCCTGAAGATACTCCGCTCCATGTCCAGCAGATACCAGGGGCTGTGGATGGAGCACGGCCTCAGTGCCTGGAGACCGATAGAATCCCACTTCACCCAGAGCCCTGTAAAAAGGGATGGGGAAGGAAGCAGCATGTGGGCTCCAGCCTCCGTACCCGCAATGGGTACCTCAACCTTAACAAACACCTCCGACATGAAGTGGGGTGAGAAGGGAGCATGCTGGGGGCCCTCGTATGGGCCCTCTTTTCTTCCATCCGACATAGTCAGCAGCTGCTGCTGACTAAACAGTGGAGCTATGCGTGGATGTGTTGCCTCCTTCGCACAAAGCACAAAACTGGTGAGCCAGTGATCCCACTGGGGGTGTATAGCCAGAAGGGGAGGGGCCTTACACTTTTAAGTGTAATACTTTGTGTGGCCTCCGGAGGCAATAGCTATACACCCAATTGTCTGGGTCTCCCAATTAGGAGCGAAAAAGAAACACTTACACCCAGCGGACGCTGAAACAGACAATCCCCAGAGCACATCTAACAAAGGCGTCCAGGATATGGACGATGATGAAAGTGACACAGAGGGTGATGATACCAGCAAAGGTCTCCCCATCTCCAGATCTTTTATTAAACGGATTCTCACTAAAGCTATGGAGCCAGTAGTAAAAGAACTTTCAGACATCAAACAAGATATCAGCCAAATAGGCCATAGAGTGGAAACTCTAGAAGCCTCACATGCCACCATTACCAGCACCTCCAACGCTATCATCTCTTGCCTGCACCAACAGGAGGATAGTGTCAACCAAATACATGCCATCCTGGAGGACCATGAAAATAGAGAAAGGCGAAACAACCTCAGATTGAAAGGTCTTCCAGAATCGGTAGCAAATTAAGCCCTGGTCTCAGCTCTACAAAGTATATTTTCTGATCTGTTGGACACTGACCCCACTCCCCCCGTGGAACTAGTCAGAGCTCACAGAGCATTGAGACCCCGACCTAAGCAGGGGGAGCCACCAAGAGATGTCATTTGCCGCTTCTTGGACTACCGAATTAAAGAACTTACACTCAAAAAAGCTAGAGAGGCCGACTCCATAAGTTATGAGGGCTCAAAAATCCTGATATTTCAAGACCTCGCCTCCACCACTCTAACCAAGAGGCGATTACTAAAACCCTTTACAGAAGTGTTACGCCAAAACCAATTTCCATACCGCTGGCTATTCCCATTCGGCATTGCAATAACGGCGAAAGGGAAACACTATCAAGGCAGAACATCTGCAGAAAGAAGATGAATCTGTGAAGATCTGGGGATCATTCTGGAGGAATACCCTGATCTAGAAATTCACCATTCAACATCAGCATTACAGCAGCTCCCAGAATCATCACCTTGGCACACCTTCACTCCGAAGACCCACAGATCCAGACGTAAAGCGGCAAAGAAGCTACGGATGAACCTAGAAAACGAGCCCCACTGAAGGGGTCTAGGCTCTGGTCTATTACTGCCTATTATTGTTTATGTACATAAAAAGCAAGAAGTCATTATAGGGGCTTTGCACTTACTGCTCCCTCTTGATGCTCACCTATGTTTCCTTTGAATCTCAAAATGTTAGAAATGTTCAAAGTATTACCCTATTCTCCTTCTTAACTCCTTTCTACACCCTTCCTTCTTTGTTTTTTCTTCTCCTTCTCTGGTCTTAGGTCCGGTCCATTCATCCTCCTGGAAAAAAGATCATCTACCCCCAACCGTCATCATGTCAACACATCATAAGGTATTTAATGTGATAAGTCTCAATGCACATGGGTTAAACTCTCCCATACCAAGATCACAAACACTATCTAGCCTACATAAGAAACACGCTGATATAATCTTTTTGCAGGAAACCCACTTACGTGAAGCCAAAATTCCATGCTTCGAAAAAGCACATTACAATCTCTGGTTTCATGCCCCTTCCCCAAGCAGAGGTTCCAGGGGGGTTTCAGTGGCCCTTGCCTAAGATATACCTTTCTTACCTCGAGAGGTAAAGGTAGATCCCGAAGGTCGGTTCATATTTATTAAAGGCTTATTGGCCGACTCAATGGTAACCCTAGGGAATATATACGCCCCGAATATTAAGCAGATACGATGGTTACTGGCTACGCTCAAAAAATATAGGGCTTTCCTAGAGGGTACTCCCATACTTTGCGGGAACTTTAACTTAGCCCTGGAACCTGGATTAGACTCCACAGCAAAAAAGAGCCACATCTCCCTTCGGGACCTCTCGCGGATCAAAAGCTCTCTACTCTCCCTTTCCTTGATTGACATCTGGCGCTATCAACACCCCACAACCAAAGACTTTACCTTTTTCTCACACCCCCACAAATCATATCGGTTAGACTACATCTTCCTATCAAGACATCTCTTACCTAATGTCGTTGACACGGCAATCCAGTCAACACCTTACTCTGACCATGCATTTGTTTCGGCTAGTTTTTCACTCCAGAAGCCATATTTGCTCCATCGTATATGGAGGTTAAATGAGTCAATTCTCTCCTCAGAAGATAATAGGAAGCGCATTTCTGAATGTCCTCGCAACTATTTTGCGGTGAATAAGACACAAGATATCGCGGCCCCAATTTTGTGGGAAGCACACAAAGCGGTCATAAGGGGAGAATTGATTTCCATTTCCTCACACCTTAATAAGCAAAGGAAACTGCATTTACAAAATCTATACGAAGAGATCGCCACATTAGAAACTCAGCATAAGAAATCTTTATCCCAACAGACTTTGGAACAACTGACCGCGAAGCGTGTGGCACTTAGAGACTTACTTAATAAACAGTCAGCCAAACTATATCTAAGCTGGAAAAATCGCATGTTCCTCCATGGGGACAAGGCTTCTAAACTAATGATGTCCCTGATAAAAAAAAAGGCAGGCTCGCACGTTTATCCACGCAATTAAAAATTCTCAGGGCCAACAAATGCAGGACTATTCCCAAATTTCAAAAGAATTTTTGCGATTTTATAAAGAGTTATACCAAATACGACCAGACGAGTCAGAAATAGAGAGAGATAAGAGGAAACGCGGCATAGATAATTATCTAGCCAAACTCAATCGCCCGAAACTTTTTAAACTACAAGAAGTATCCTTGACAAAACCATTTTCTCGCGCTGAAGTTCAGTCTATTCTGTCAAAAAGTCCATTGGGGAAAGCCCCAGGCTCAGATGGCCTACCTATTGTATATTATAAAAAATTCATCGATATCCTAGGAGATCATCTCCTAGCGACGTGCAACGCACTACTACTCGGGCGATCCTATTCCCAAACAAGCATTGGAAGCTCATATATCATTAATACACAAAGAAGGGAAAGACCTGGAGTGTTGTGAAAGTTATAGACCCATCTCACTCTTAAATGTGGATCTAAAAATTTATGCTAGCTTAATTGCCAATCGGGTGGCGGCAATCCTCCCTGACCTAATCTCTCTGGAGCAAACTGGTTTCGTAAGAGGAAGAGAAGGGAAAGATAACGCGCTACGCCTGCTGAATTTAATGCAATACGCTAGAGCCCACAATTTGCCTCTTGTGCTGTTGGGAACGGACGCCGAGAAGGCATTTGATAGAGTAGACTGGACTTTTTTGCAGGGAACGTTGGAGGCTTAAAACTTCCCCCCTGATGCTATACGCGCAATACTGCAGATGTACACATTCCCCACAGCTAGGATAAAGATAAATAACACCCTCACTGATTCCTTTGCCATTAAAAATGGAACGAGGCAGGGATGCCCCTTGTCCCCTCTCCTCTTTGTCATGGTAATGGAGCCATTAATAAGCGCTATTCAACAAGACCAGGAAATCGAGGGGATCAAACTACAGGGAATACATCACAAGTCTGCCGCCTTTGCGGATGACTTGTTGTTAGTAATGTCCAGACCAAAAAGGGGTTTTCCTGCATTCATGAGAATACTAGAGGACTATAGTCAATGGTCTAACTTCAAAATCAATCTATTCAAGTCAGAAGCACTAAGCTTAAATATCCCAGGCAATGTTATCAAACCCCTCCAAAAATCATTTCCCTTTCGGTGGCCAAAAAGTCACATTACATATCTAGGCATCAAAATAGAAAAACTTTCAAGTCCTTATTTGATCTCAATTACAAGCCTCTCCTCCCTAAACTTTACATACAAATATCTTCTTGGAAAGCTTCTTGGATAGGTCGGAAAAATTTAATTTTAAGTATTATACTCCCGAAATTCATCTATCTTTTCCAAATGTTACTCATACCTGTTCCCAAATCATTTCTTTCCCAGAGTAACTCTCTAATCTCCAATTATGTCTGGAACAAACATAAACCAAGAATCAACTTTCATACATTAAGCCTCCCAAAATGTAAAGGGGGCATGGGGCTACCCAATATCTCCATATACTATCAAGCCGCTGTTCTTTCTAGAGCAGTAGACTGGATCAGACGCCCCCCGAATAAGTTATGGACGACAGTAGAGGAATATTTGTCCCCCACCCCTTTACGAGACTTACTACTCTCCCCTCCCTGCCAAAAGGATAGAAGAACTTTCTCCAATGAACTAACGAGAACACTTTTGAAAAGCTGGGAAAAAAATAGTGAGACACTGGCCCCCCCTATCTCCCCTCTCACCCAAATATCGGATATCCTAGATGACAGTATAAACCTAGTTAACTCCACAAAATCCACTCAGTTAAGCAATGCAAAAGTCCCGGTGACTGATCTTTTGGTAGACGGTTCTCTGGTCTCCAAACAGGATATGTGTAAGACTCCCCCCTTAGCTAAACTTACATTTCTCCACTACATGAAAATAAAACAGGTGATCCAACCACTAGTGATACAATCCTGTCTTGACAGACCCCCAACAACTTTTGAATCATTCTGCATGCAAACAAAGACCCCCAAAAAATACTCTCATCTATACAATACCCTGCTCACAAAAAAACTGGTGATGAAGAGAGCATATCTAATGAGATGGGAAAGGGATTTGAACATTACATTCACAGATGTACAAACGAAACAAAGGGCTCCAATATGTCTGCCAGCCACAGTAGATGAAGGGATCCCCTGCTGTGCAGAACAATGACTATTCCTTCACTGGCCAATGCAATTACAGATTAGATACACAACTCTGGAAAGAAGAGGACAGGCTATTTACATATACATGAATTACAACTAATACAACCAGGGAAATATACATATCATGACATAGTATCACAGCATATACAGTGAGAGGGTAAATTACATCATGACATAAGGGTCCAAGAGAATTCATTCAAAGTGATTACGAGATGGTACATTGTCCCCACCTCATATAATTCATGGAGCTCCTCCTTCTCGGATCAATGCTGGAGATGCGAGAGGGATAAAGGAACATATCTCCATGTGTGGTGGACATGTCCGACTCTCCAGCCCTTCTGGAAGATAGCATCACAACTTTTGTCTGACCTCACAGGCAAAGTAGTGAGTATAGACCCGAGGCAAATGCTCTTGAATTTCCCAATGTGGCCCAAAGATAAGGCTAACTCGAAACTGGTGTCATTTGTGGGTTCAGCCTGTAAACTTGTTATTGCCCAAATGTGGCGCTCGACAAAGATACCCACCCATACGCAACTTCTGCTGAAAATAGATCAACTGTACTATGCTGAGGAACTTTCAGCCCTTTCACATCAAAATATGCTCTCTTTCATCCAAGTCTGGAATGCTTGGCAAACCTATAGAGTTAAACCCTATTTCCTAGCAGCTACAGCGCAGAGGGAGGCTGGTGGAGTAGCCCAGCAAAATGAGACAATAGAAGCTCTTAAGCCACATTCCCCCACCAGGGAGGTGGACGTACCATCGGTAGAGCACTGGTTACTCTTGGCACTGATGAATGGACTCTGGACCAATCCCCTTTTCTTTTTTTTTTCCCTTTCTTCTCTCCTCCCTCTCTTCTTTCTCTCAATCTCCTGAACCCACTAACTTTCTTCCTCAAACTGAATTTCTTGAGATAAAATTTTGCTCTCTTGGATTTCAGTTATCTTCCCTAACTTACAGTTCTTATTGTGTTTACTATATATAAAATAAAATAAAAAAAAATAGCTTCATAATAATCCGGAAAACAGATTAATGTTCTAGCTTCGATCTTACCCACTATCAAATTGAAAATTTTTATTACTCGGTTTAGTTTTGATCTCGCATTTAAAGTTCCGAGAAAGTGGGGAGAACTAATAGCAATGAGTTTAACTGCAATGATACTAGATCTGATCGTGTTATCTGTTGACTTTGTAATTTGACAATTGTTTCAATAAATAAAACATTAAAACAAACAGATGCTTCTATAAGTATGCAGCAGCATTTAACAGGTTCACAGCCGCTGGGCAGAGATCAGCTCCATCTGAGGTTTTTATAAGCAGATCTGGAATATCAGGCTAGGGTCACACAATGGTAGATTCTCTCATCTGAGAGAATCAGGTCGATTATCCCAATGACACTGATCAAACTGTGATCTAAGTTTCATCAGAGTGTCAGCATAATGTGATCCAATTTTCTCGGATAAAAGAATTGGAGCACAGCACACGGTGAAGGGAAGATGGAGTGCAAAATCTCTCCATCTTCTCAATTGTTCGAGTCAGCGGAAATTCAATTGGACCCTGATGACATCAGAGTGCAGTCCGATATTTTCTATGCACCCTTAGTTTTGAATGGGTGACTGGCATCAGATTTGTGCTTCAAATTGCAGCATTCTCCAGTTTTAGTCTCTTGCCAAATCGATCTGAAAAAACAACAAAAAAAAACAAAAAAAACCACAGCCAGCTGATCAGGACCACCATATTACATATCATTGGTCCTAATGTTATTCGCTTTAAAAGAAAAAAAAAATCGGATAGCATCCATCCAATATATACGGTGATGTAAGCAAGCCCTTACAGCCATTATCTGCTGGGCGTGAGTTGAGTTCAACCATCAAGCCCTCTCTCGACTTGCAGTATACACACACAGTATAGTACAGTCAAGGCCAAACGTTTTGAGAATGCTACAAATATTAATTTTTACAAAGTCTACTGCTTAAGTTTTTCTAATGGCAATTTGCATATACTCCAAAATGTCATAAAGAGTGATCAGCTTAACAGGAATTACTTGCAAAGTCAATATTGGCTAAGAAAATGAACTTTAACCCCCAAAACACATTTCAACAGCATTGTATTCCTGCCTTAAAAGGAGCAGCTAACATTGTTTTAGAGATTGTTCCATTAACACAGGTGTGGGTGTTGATGAGGACAGGGCTGGCGATCAATCAGTCATGATTAAGTACGAATGACACCACTGGACACTTTAAAAGGAGGCTGGTGCTTGGTATCATTGTTTCTCTTCAGTTAACCATGGTTATCTCTAAAGAAACACGTGCAGCCATCATTGCTCTGCACAAAAATGGCCTAACAGGGAAGAGTATCGCAGCTACAAAGATTGCACCTCAGTCAACAATCTATCGCATCATCAAGAACTTCAAGGAGAGAGCTTCCATTGTTGCCAAAAAGGCTCCAGGGCGCCCAAGAAGGACCAGCAAACGCCAGGATCGTATCTTAAAACTGTTTCAGCTGCGGCATCGGACTACCAGCAGTGCAGAGCTAGCTCAGCAATGGCAGCAGGCTGGTGTGAGTGCTTCTGCACGCACTGAGGCGGAGACTCTTTGAGCAAGGCCTGGTTTCAAGGAGGGCAGCAAAGAAGCCACTTCTCTCCAGAAAAAACATCAGGGACCGACTGATATTCTGCAAAAGGTACAGGGAGTGGACTGCTGAGGACTGGGGTAAAGTCATTTTCTCAGATGAATCCCCTTTTCGATTGTTTGGGACATCTGGAAAACAGCTTATTAGGAGAAGAAGAGGTGAGCGCTACCACCAGTCTTGTCTCATGCCAACTGTTAAGCATCCTGAAACGATTCATGTGTAGGGTAGCTTCTCAGCCAAGGGAATCGGCTCACTCACAGTCTTGCCTAAAAACACAGCCATGAATAAAGAATGGTACCAGAATGTCCTCCAAGAGCAACTTCTCCCAACTGTCCAAGAGCAGTTTGGCGCCCAACAATGCCTTTTCCAGCATGATGGAGCACCTTGCCATAAAGCAAAGGTGATCACTAAATGGCTCATGGAACAAAACAGAGATTTTGGGTCCATGGCCTGGAAACTCCCCAGATCTTAATCCCATTGAGAACTTGTGGGCAATCATCAAGAGACGGGTGGACAAACAAAAACCAACAAATTCTGGCAAAATGCAAGCATTGCTTATGCAAGAATGGACAGCTATCAGTCAGGATTTGATCCAGAAGTTGATTGAGAGCATGCCAGGGAGAATTGCAGAGGTCCTGAAGAAGAAGGGTCAACACTGCAAATATTGACTTGCTGCATTAACTCATTCTAACTGTCAATATAACCTTTTGGTACTCATAATATGATTGCAATTATATTTCTGTATGTGATGTAAACATCAGACAAACACAATTAAAAAACAGAGGGCAACAGATCATGTGAAAATATAATTTTGGTGTCATTCTCAAAACTTTTGGCCATGACTGTACAACGGATATCAGAAAGAAGTTGTCCACTACTCTCACAACCCCTTCTCAATCACCATGATTGAAATAAATGCTTATACTAACTACCTGTGCCGTTCCAGCAATGTCGGCACTCACTCTGCCAATCTCAAGTGATGGTATTAGGTCACATGAGCCCTTTGCCCAATCAGCGCTGGCTTCATCACCCACACCTTTGCATGTATCAAATATCAATTAGAAGTGAACAACTACCTCTTGATGTTCAATTTGTCCAAAGGCAGCGACAGTGAACCCAATGCGGATTGAGTGAAGGGGCCCAAGTGAGGGTAAAAATTTCACATGTTCTGGGACAGCAAGTATCGACACCGCAGGAATTGTGCAGGCTTTGTAGGTGAGAATAAGCATTCCCAAGTAGTGGGCTTCTTTAAGATATGTGTAAGGCGGTATACTGACTTTACAAGCTGTCTAGACCCTGCTATAAGTTGGCAGATTTTTCTTTTTGTATAGATTATTTTTTTTAAGATCTGTATAGATTCACAAATGGATCTACAATCTATCCTATATAAATAACCAAAAAACTGCCAATATAAACAGGAAGTCACAACTGAACATAGAATTTCAAATGATAAATCCCAAGCATGGTAATAAGTAGGGCAGTCAGCCCAGGCTATATGCAGTAAGATGAATGAAAATAACCAAAAAGAGAACAAAGCAAATAGCCAGATAAAATGTAATTTATTTAATTAAGTTTAAAAGCAAGGTTTAAACAAAAAGTGACAAAATGGGCAGCAGGAGGGAGAAATAAAAGGTACAACTGTATAGAGGCAAATAGCACTGCTCAAAAAACCATAACACTAAGGGGTTAGTCATTAACCCCTTCAGCCCCCAGCCCGTTTTCACCTTAAAGACCCGGCCATTTTTTGCAATTTTGACCAGTGTCACTTTATGAGGTTATAACTCTGGAACGCTTCAACGGATTCCTGGCGATTCTGACACTGTTTTTTCGTGTCATATTGTACTTCATAAACTGCTGAAAAGGGGAAAATAAAGGCGCAAATAGGGTTTTACCCGGTATTAACCGTGTAAGAATGTAAAAAGATACACTCACCTGGAGCGGTTGTGCCAGTCACAACCCCTTGTATAGCATATGAGTGTCCGCGTGGTTCCAGCAGCAGCCCCGTGAAGACTTAGTGGAAAAATGTATATATATACACCTATATATGAGAATCGGGTTTTAGCCGCGTTAAGAAACCACTGTTGTCAGGATGTAGTTTATATTAAAAATCTCTTTCTTTATTACAGCATCCAACGCGTTTCAGAGACATAAGCCGTCTCCTTCTTCAGGGAAAAGAGAATACATGCATAGTACACAGGCCGGTTACTTATAGAGGAGTTCAATACGCCATGCTACCAGCTATGACGTCAATGCACTCATGGCAACGGAGTGACTCAGACACGTGAAAAATGCAGAGGAGGAGTATTGACTGCCGAGTACAAAGCATATAACGGAGCATTGAAAGAAATATATATATATAAAGAATAAAAATATATATAACATAGAATTTTAAATTGAAAAAACATTGACCAAAAACTATACATAAAAATGTGTACTGTTTAGTTTTTCAGAGCGCGTCCATATGATGACAGGTGCGTGTGCTTACTGTGATTCTCGAACTCAAAAGTTAAAGATCACTCTGTTGAGCACTAAGTGATTAGTGCACATCCATAACTCAAAAGCTGACTATTTGTGAAGGGAAGCAGATGAATAAAACACCTAGTGAGGAAAGGAATAAATATAAATATTTCTGGATTCACTGATTCTGTAAAGAGTGTGCATTACGTTTAAGAATTAGATGCTCAGAGTGTTAGAGGAATTCCTAGAAAGCAGGGGATAGAGTACGTGAAGGGCGCTTGAGCGAAGACACAGAGCAAGTTCTCAATGAGAACAAAAGGTGAAACAAGTTCAGACCGTGGGAACTAAAGGAGTGCGCATGCGTGAAAGCACGGTGAAGGTGACACAGAGTAGCAAAGCCTGAGGAAAGAAACAGGCTTTGCTCAAAAATACAAAGACAAAAGTATGCACTGCTACACTGAGAATTAAAGTAAATACAACTGTTTTTGTTGCCCAATCAAAAGGAAATAAATAGACTGCTTGATTGCTCAAAATATGCCAATGTACCAGATGTGTATATTATATGTGATTCCCGAACTCAAGAAATTTGAGCACTGAATTGTACAACCGGGGTTAGTAACATCCGTTACTCTAAAGACTGGCCGGTTACAAGGTGAGTTGGTTTCAGGAGGTTACTGTAAGTGTCACAGTGAAGAAATGATAAGGAAAAGTGCAATTTAGCTGGTGTTATCAACCTGCAGGCTATTTGCTGAAAAGAAAAAGGACCGTGTGTTCAAAGGGAAAGGGGAGGACCAGTTGTAAAACACTGAACTAACCATCCATGGATATAGGGCAAAGCAAGTTCAAGCCGTGGGGATCAAGGAAGTGCATGTGTGGATGCACAAAGGACCCAAAAAGGGGGGCCACATTCAACATTCTGAGTGTAAAAATGGTGCAGCAGAATTTTGAAAAACGGTGCAGAAAAAATAAATAAAAATAAAAATATGTGAAACAAAAAAATTTTTCTTGCCCGGGTTATCTGAGCTGTGAAAAAGGAAATGTCTCATTAACAATATGGTTAATTGTATAAAATTCCAAATTAGTGGAAAGGGATGGGAATTATGCCTGCAATGCATAGAAACGCGCTGGGATAAACTTTTGAATAAAAATTATATAAAACATAAATATATGGTCCAAAAAATATTAATACTCCCTTCGGGACCTCTCGCGGATCAAAAGCTCTCTACTCTCCCTTTCCTTGATTGACATCTGGCGCTATCAACACCCCACAACCAAAGACTTTACCTTTTTCTCACACCCCCACAAATCATATCGGTTAGACTACATCTTCCTATCAAGACATCTCTTACCTAATGTCGTTGACACGGCAATCCAGTCAACACCTTACTCTGACCATGCATTTGTTTCGGCTAGTTTTTCACTCCAGAAGCCATATTTGCTCCATCGTATATGGAGGTTAAATGAGTCAATTCTCTCCTCAGAAGATAATAGGAAGCGCATTTCTGAATGTCCTCGCAACTATTTCGCGGTGAATAAGACACAAGATATCGCGGCCCCAATTTTGTGGGAAGCACACAAAGCGGTCATAAGGGGAGAATTGATTTCCATTTCCTCACACCTTAATAAGCAAAGGAAACTGCATTTACAAAATCTATACGAAGAGATCGCCACATTAGAAACTCAGCATAAGAAATCTTTATCCCAACAGACTTTGGAACAACTGACCGCGAAGCGTGTGGCACTTAGAGACTTACTTAATAAACAGTCAGCCAAACTATATCTAAGCTGGAAAAATCGCATGTTCCTCCATGGGGACAAGGCTTCTAAACTAATGATGTCCCTGATAAAAAAAAAGGCAGGCTCGCACGTTTATCCACGCAATTAAAAATTCTCAGGGCCAACAAATGCAGGACTATTCCCAAATTTCAAAAGAATTTTTGCGATTTTATAAAGAGTTATACCAAATACGACCAGACGAGTCAGAAATAGAGAGAGATAAGAGGAAACGCGGCATAGATAATTATCTAGCCAAACTCAATCGCCCGAAACTTTTTAAACTACAAGAAGTATCCTTGACAAAACCATTTTCTCGCGCTGAAGTTCAGTCTATTCTGTCAAAAAGTCCATTGGGGAAAGCCCCAGGCTCAGATGGCCTACCTATTGTATATTATAAAAAATTCATCGATATCCTAGGAGATCATCTCCTAGCGACGTGCAACGCACTACTACTCGGGCGATCCTATTCCCAAACAAGCATTGGAAGCTCATATATCATTAATACACAAAGAAGGGAAAGACCTGGAGTGTTGTGAAAGTTATAGACCCATCTCACTCTTAAATGTGGATCTAAAAATTTATGCTAGCTTAATTGCCAATCGGGTGGCGGCAATCCTCCCTGACCTAATCTCTCTGGAGCAAACTGGTTTCGTAAGAGGAAGAGAAGGGAAAGATAACGCGCTACGCCTGCTGAATTTAATGCAATACGCTAGAGCCCACAATTTGCCTCTTGTGCTGTTGGGAACGGACGCCGAGAAGGCATTTGATAGAGTAGACTGGACTTTTTTGCAGGGAACGTTGGAGGCTTAAAACTTCCCCCCTGATGCTATACGCGCAATACTGCAGATGTACACATTCCCCACAGCTAGGATAAAGATAAATAACACCCTCACTGATTCCTTTGCCATTAAAAATGGAACGAGGCAGGGATGCCCCTTGTCCCCTCTCCTCTTTGTCATGGTAATGGAGCCATTAATAAGCGCTATTCAACAAGACCAGGAAATCGAGGGGATCAAACTACAGGGAATACATCACAAGTCTGCCGCCTTTGCGGATGACTTGTTGTTAGTAATGTCCAGACCAAAAAGGGGTTTTCCTGCATTCATGAGAATACTAGAGGACTATAGTCAATGGTCTAACTTCAAAATCAATCTATTCAAGTCAGAAGCACTAAGCTTAAATATCCCAGGCAATGTTATCAAACCCCTCCAAAAATCATTTCCCTTTCGGTGGCCAAAAAGTCACATTACATATCTAGGCATCAAAATAGAAAAACTTTCAAGTCCTTATTTGATCTCAATTACAAGCCTCTCCTCCCTAAACTTTACATACAAATATCTTCTTGGAAAGCTTCTTGGATAGGTCGGAAAAATTTAATTTTAAGTATTATACTCCCGAAATTCATCTATCTTTTCCAAATGTTACTCATACCTGTTCCCAAATCATTTCTTTCCCAGAGTAACTCTCTAATCTCCAATTATGTCTGGAACAAACATAAACCAAGAATCAACTTTCATACATTAAGCCTCCCAAAATGTAAAGGGGGCATGGGGCTACCCAATATCTCCATATACTATCAAGCCGCTGTTCTTTCTAGAGCAGTAGACTGGATCAGACGCCCCCCGAATAAGTTATGGACGACAGTAGAGGAATATTTGTCCCCCACCCCTTTACGAGACTTACTACTCTCCCCTCCCTGCCAAAAGGATAGAAGAACTTTCTCCAATGAACTAACGAGAACACTTTTGAAAAGCTGGGAAAAAAATAGTGAGACACTGGCCCCCCCTATCTCCCCTCTCACCCAAATATCGGATATCCTAGATGACAGTATAAACCTAGTTAACTCCACAAAATCCACTCAGTTAAGCAATGCAAAAGTCCCGGTGACTGATCTTTTGGTAGACGGTTCTCTGGTCTCCAAACAGGATATGTGTAAGACTCCCCCCTTAGCTAAACTTACATTTCTCCACTACATGAAAATAAAACAGGTGATCCAACCACTAGTGATACAATCCTGTCTTGACAGACCCCCAACAACTTTTGAATCATTCTGCATGCAAACAAAGACCCCCAAAAAATACTCTCATCTATACAATACCCTGCTCACAAAAAAACTGGTGATGAAGAGAGCATATCTAATGAGATGGGAAAGGGATTTGAACATTACATTCACAGATGTACAAACGAAACAAATCTATAGTGCCTCCCATGTGCCGTTATGTTGTGTAAGGTGTGACGGGGTGTACATCAGAGCAAAGGATGGACGAGGCCGAGGGACGATCCAACAGGTTTATTCACAAGAACACTGGAACAGCACACGATAAGTCCACGTAAAACAGATTCGGGGGCCCTTCCCGACAATCCTCGGACCGGATAACAAAGCAATCGTCCTTACAGTAGTCCAAAGAGTTCCACACAATCCCACGGGCCGCCACACAGGCCTAGCTCCGTCCGTGTCCACAGCCACCCAGGCTGGGGCTCCTGCTCTCTTCAAGTTTCAGCTCACTCTGAAGTTACAAAAAGGGAAATGCATTGTCTGTGCTCCTTGACCAGCCCACCATGTTTGTTCAGGGGGTAGGGGTCACACATCCTATCATCAATGGTTTGGTCCATCACAGGGCTCCAATATGTCTGCCAGCCACAGTAGATGAAGGGATCCCCTGCTGTGCAGAACAATGACTATTCCTTCACTGGCCAATGCAATTACAGATTAGATACACAACTCTGGAAAGAAGAGGACAGGCTATTTACATATACATGAATTACAACTAATACAACCAGGGAAATATACATATCATGACATAGTATCACAGCATATACAGTGAGAGGGTAAATTACATCATGACATAAGGGTCCAAGAGAATTCATTCAAAGTGATTACGAGATGGTACATTGTCCCCACCTCATATAATTCATGGAGCTCCTCCTTCTCGGATCAATGCTGGAGATGCGAGAGGGATAAAGGAACATATCTCCATGTGTGGTGGACATGTCCGACTCTCCAGCCCTTCTGGAAGATAGCATCACAACTTTTGTCTGACCTCACAGGCAAAGTAGTGAGTATAGACCCGAGGCAAATGCTCTTGAATTTCCCAATGTGGCCCAAAGATAAGGCTAACTCGAAACTGGTGTCATTTGTGGGTTCAGCCTGTAAACTTGTTATTGCCCAAATGTGGCGCTCGACAAAGATACCCACCCATACGCAACTTCTGCTGAAAATAGATCAACTGTACTATGCTGAGGAACTTTCAGCCCTTTCACATCAAAATATGCTCTCTTTCATCCAAGTCTGGAATGCTTGGCAAACCTATAGAGTTAAACCCTATTTCCTAGCAGCTACAGCGCAGAGGGAGGCTGGTGGAGTAGCCCAGCAAAATGAGACAATAGAAGCTCTTAAGCCACATTCCCCCACCAGGGAGGTGGACGTACCATCGGTAGAGCACTGGTTACTCTTGGCACTGATGAATGGACTCTGGACCAATCCCCTTTTCTTTTTTTTTTCCCTTTCTTCTCTCCTCCCTCTCTTCTTTCTCTCAATCTCCTGAACCCACTAACTTTCTTCCTCAAACTGAATTTCTTGAGATAAAATTTTGCTCTCTTGGATTTCAGTTATCTTCCCTAACTTACAGTTCTTATTGTGTTTACTATATATAAAATAAAATAAAAAAAAATAGCTTCATAATAATCCGGAAAACAGATTAATGTTCTAGCTTCGATCTTACCCACTATCAAATTGAAAATTTTTATTACTCGGTTTAGTTTTGATCTCGCATTTAAAGTTCCGAGAAAGTGGGGAGAACTAATAGCAATGAGTTTAACTGCAATGATACTAGATCTGATCGTGTTATCTGTTGACTTTGTAATTTGACAATTGTTTCAATAAATAAAACATTAAAACAAACAGATGCTTCTATAAGTATGCAGCAGCATTTAACAGGTTCACAGCCGCTGGGCAGAGATCAGCTCCATCTGAGGTTTTTATAAGCAGATCTGGAATATCAGGCTAGGGTCACACAATGGTAGATTCTCTCATCTGAGAGAATCAGGTCGATTATCCCAATGACACTGATCAAACTGTGATCTAAGTTTCATCAGAGTGTCAGCATAATGTGATCCAATTTTCTCGGATAAAAGAATTGGAGCACAGCACACGGTGAAGGGAAGATGGAGTGCAAAATCTCTCCATCTTCTCAATTGTTCGAGTCAGCGGAAATTCAATTGGACCCTGATGACATCAGAGTGCAGTCCGATATTTTCTATGCACCCTTAGTTTTGAATGGGTGACTGGCATCAGATTTGTGCTTCAAATTGCAGCATTCTCCAGTTTTAGTCTCTTGCCAAATCGATCTGAAAAAACAACAAAAAAAAACAAAAAAAACCACAGCCAGCTGATCAGGACCACCATATTACATATCATTGGTCCTAATGTTATTCGCTTTAAAAGAAAAAAAAAATCGGATAGCATCCATCCAATATATACGGTGATGTAAGCAAGCCCTTACAGCCATTATCTGCTGGGCGTGAGTTGAGTTCAACCATCAAGCCCTCTCTCGACTTGCAGTATACACACACAGTATAGTACAGTCAAGGCCAAACGTTTTGAGAATGCTACAAATATTAATTTTTACAAAGTCTACTGCTTAAGTTTTTCTAATGGCAATTTGCATATACTCCAAAATGTCATAAAGAGTGATCAGCTTAACAGGAATTACTTGCAAAGTCAATATTGGCTAAGAAAATGAACTTTAACTCCCAAAACACATTTCAACAGCATTGTATTCCTGCCTTAAAAGGAGCAGCTAACATTGTTTTAGAGATTGTTCCATTAACACAGGTGTGGGTGTTGATGAGGACAGGGCTGGCGATCAATCAGTCATGATTAAGTACGAATGACACCACTGGACACTTTAAAAGGAGGCTGGTGCTTGGTATCATTGTTTCTCTTCAGTTAACCATGGTTATCTCTAAAGAAACACGTGCAGCCATCATTGCTCTGCACAAAAATGGCCTAACAGGGAAGAGTATCGCAGCTACAAAGATTGCACCTCAGTCAACAATCTATCGCATCATCAAGAACTTCAAGGAGAGAGCTTCCATTGTTGCCAAAAAGGCTCCAGGGCGCCCAAGAAGGACCAGCAAACGCCAGGATCGTATCTTAAAACTGTTTCAGCTGCGGCATCGGACTACCAGCAGTGCAGAGCTAGCTCAGCAATGGCAGCAGGCTGGTGTGAGTGCTTCTGCACGCACTGAGGCGGAGACTCTTTGAGCAAGGCCTGGTTTCAAGGAGGGCAGCAAAGAAGCCACTTCTCTCCAGAAAAAACATCAGGGACCGACTGATATTCTGCAAAAGGTACAGGGAGTGGACTGCTGAGGACTGGGGTAAAGTCATTTTCTCAGATGAATCCCCTTTTCGATTGTTTGGGACATCTGGAAAACAGCTTATTAGGAGAAGAAGAGGTGAGCGCTACCACCAGTCTTGTCTCATGCCAACTGTTAAGCATCCTGAAACGATTCATGTGTAGGGTAGCTTCTCAGCCAAGGGAATCGGCTCACTCACAGTCTTGCCTAAAAACACAGCCATGAATAAAGAATGGTACCAGAATGTCCTCCAAGAGCAACTTCTCCCAACTGTCCAAGAGCAGTTTGGCGCCCAACAATGCCTTTTCCAGCATGATGGAGCACCTTGCCATAAAGCAAAGGTGATCACTAAATGGCTCATGGAACAAAACAGAGATTTTGGGTCCATGGCCTGGAAACTCCCCAGATCTTAATCCCATTGAGAACTTGTGGGCAATCATCAAGAGACGGGTGGACAAACAAAAACCAACAAATTCTGGCAAAATGCAAGCATTGCTTATGCAAGAATGGACAGCTATCAGTCAGGATTTGATCCAGAAGTTGATTGAGAGCATGCCAGGGAGAATTGCAGAGGTCCTGAAGAAGAAGGGTCAACACTGCAAATATTGACTTGCTGCATTAACTCATTCTAACTGTCAATATAACCTTTTGGTACTCATAATATGATTGCAATTATATTTCTGTATGTGATGTAAACATCAGACAAACACAATTAAAAAACAGAGGGCAACAGATCATGTGAAAATATAATTTTGGTGTCATTCTCAAAACTTTTGGCCATGACTGTACAACGGATATCAGAAAGAAGTTGTCCACTACTCTCACAACCCCTTCTCAATCACCATGATTGAAATAAATGCTTATACTAACTACCTGTGCCGTTCCAGCAATGTCGGCACTCACTCTGCCAATCTCAAGTGATGGTATTAGGTCACATGAGCCCTTTGCCCAATCAGCGCTGGCTTCATCACCCACACCTTTGCATGTATCAAATATCAATTAGAAGTGAACAACTACCTCTTGATGTTCAATTTGTCCAAAGGCAGCGACAGTGAACCCAATGCGGATTGAGTGAAGGGGCCCAAGTGAGGGTAAAAATTTCACATGTTCTGGGACAGCAAGTATCGACACCGCAGGAATTGTGCAGGCTTTGTAGGTGAGAATAAGCATTCCCAAGTAGTGGGCTTCTTTAAGATATGTGTAAGGCGGTATACTGACTTTACAAGCTGTCTAGACCCTGCTATAAGTTGGCAGATTTTTCTTTTTGTATAGATTATTTTTTTTAAGATCTGTATAGATTCACAAATGGATCTACAATCTATCCTATATAAATAACCAAAAAACTGCCAATATAAACAGGAAGTCACAACTGAACATAGAATTTCAAATGATAAATCCCAAGCATGGTAATAAGTAGGGCAGTCAGCCCAGGCTATATGCAGTAAGATGAATGAAAATAACCAAAAAGAGAACAAAGCAAATAGCCAGATAAAATGTAATTTATTTAATTAAGTTTAAAAGCAAGGTTTAAACAAAAAGTGACAAAATGGGCAGCAGGAGGGAGAAATAAAAGGTACAACTGTATAGAGGCAAATAGCACTGCTCAAAAAACCATAACACTAAGGGGTTAGTCATTAACCCCTTCAGCCCCCAGCCCGTTTTCACCTTAAAGACCCGGCCATTTTTTGCAATTTTGACCAGTGTCACTTTATGAGGTTATAACTCTGGAACGCTTCAACGGATTCCTGGCGATTCTGACACTGTTTTTTCGTGTCATATTGTACTTCATAAACTGCTGAAAAGGGGAAAATAAAGGCGCAAATAGGGTTTTACCCGGTATTAACCGTGTAAGAATGTAAAAAGATACACTCACCTGGAGCGGTTGTGCCAGTCACAACCCCTTGTATAGCATATGAGTGTCCGCGTGGTTCCAGCAGCAGCCCCGTGAAGACTTAGTGGAAAAATGTATATATATACACCTATATATGAGAATCGGGTTTTAGCCGCGTTAAGAAACCACTGTTGTCAGGATGTAGTTTATATTAAAAATCTCTTTCTTTATTACAGCATCCAACGCGTTTCAGAGACATAAGCCGTCTCCTTCTTCAGGGAAAAGAGAATACATGCATAGTACACAGGCCGGTTACTTATAGAGGAGTTCAATACGCCATGCTACCAGCTATGACGTCAATGCACTCATGGCAACGGAGTGACTCAGACACGTGAAAAATGCAGAGGAGGAGTATTGACTGCCGAGTACAAAGCATATAACGGAGCATTGAAAGAAATATATATATATAAAGAATAAAAATATATATAACATAGAATTTTAAATTGAAAAAACATTGACCAAAAACTATACATAAAAATGTGTACTGTTTAGTTTTTCAGAGCGCGTCCATATGATGACAGGTGCGTGTGCTTACTGTGATTCTCGAACTCAAAAGTTAAAGATCACTCTGTTGAGCACTAAGTGATTAGTGCACATCCATAACTCAAAAGCTGACTATTTGTGAAGGGAAGCAGATGAATAAAACACCTAGTGAGGAAAGGAATAAATATAAATATTTCTGGATTCACTGATTCTGTAAAGAGTGTGCATTACGTTTAAGAATTAGATGCTCAGAGTGTTAGAGGAATTCCTAGAAAGCAGGGGATAGAGTACGTGAAGGGCGCTTGAGCGAAGACACAGAGCAAGTTCTCAATGAGAACAAAAGGTGAAACAAGTTCAGACCGTGGGAACTAAAGGAGTGCGCATGCGTGAAAGCACGGTGAAGGTGACACAGAGTAGCAAAGCCTGAGGAAAGAAACAGGCTTTGCTCAAAAATACAAAGACAAAAGTATGCACTGCTACACTGAGAATTAAAGTAAATACAACTGTTTTTGTTGCCCAATCAAAAGGAAATAAATAGACTGCTTGATTGCTCAAAATATGCCAATGTACCAGATGTGTATATTATATGTGATTCCCGAACTCAAGAAATTTGAGCACTGAATTGTACAACCGGGGTTAGTAACATCCGTTACTCTAAAGACTGGCCGGTTACAAGGTGAGTTGGTTTCAGGAGGTTACTGTAAGTGTCACAGTGAAGAAATGATAAGGAAAAGTGCAATTTAGCTGGTGTTATCAACCTGCAGGCTATTTGCTGAAAAGAAAAAGGACCGTGTGTTCAAAGGGAAAGGGGAGGACCAGTTGTAAAACACTGAACTAACCATCCATGGATATAGGGCAAAGCAAGTTCAAGCCGTGGGGATCAAGGAAGTGCATGTGTGGATGCACAAAGGACCCAAAAAGGGGGGCCACATTCAACATTCTGAGTGTAAAAATGGTGCAGCAGAATTTTGAAAAACGGTGCAGAAAAAATAAATAAAAATAAAAATATGTGAAACAAAAAAATTTTTCTTGCCCGGGTTATCTGAGCTGTGAAAAAGGAAATGTCTCATTAACAATATGGTTAATTGTATAAAATTCCAAATTAGTGGAAAGGGATGGGAATTATGCCTGCAATGCATAGAAACGCGCTGGGATAAACTTTTGAATAAAAATTATATAAAACATAAATATATGGTCCAAAAAATATTAATACTGACCGTAGAAAGCAATAAAAATAAGAAGTGGAAATACGGGGTTCATTACATTCATAGCAAAGCCTTTTTAGTTATACATTAATATGAGGATGAACAATTAAAATGAATGAATAATGAAAATAAATACATGTATGATAAAAGGTATAAGACACATATAAAAATGGGCATAAAAATATATAATTTGAATATTAATAATATATGAAAGATAATATGCATTAATAATAAATAAATATATGGGACCATAAAAAACCTGCAATGAATAAAACTTAATAAAAAAGATCCGCTATTTCATTCAGACCAAATGGGTTTAGGGTATTGAGTTTATGTATCCAGAAGGTCTCTTTACGACTGAGTGCCTCTGGTCTATTATGCACCAAAGGACCAATCTGCTCAATGGGAGTAATCTTGAAGTCCAAACTTTTATTGTGTTGGATCGTACAATGTTCGGACAGACCATGTAAGAGATAATGATTCAACACCATCACCTTCAGAGTGACCCTTTTCTCAAATCCGTAATACCCCCCACTCCGGGAATCACCTGCAGGCGTGCCCCTACGATAAAAAATATATTAGCACCAAGCAGATTAAAATCAAAAACAGCACAGTCCGAATCCCATGCTCTAGCCGGCTCATACAGATGCGGTTCCAGCAAATGCCTATGCTGCAAAAGCATTTGCCATGGCAGGACTTCCTTCTGCTCCTCCGATGGTGTTGAATCATTCAAAATAAAGGATAGACTATCTTGCCAATCAAGCTTTGTTGTATATTTAATAGAATGTTCGTGTGGCAAATTGTATGTCGGTAGGACAAGCCAAGCCCTACACAATAGGCTTAAATCACACCGTCACAATATAAGATCCAGTTATCTCTTACATGGTCTGTCCAAACATTGTACGATCCAACACAATAAAAGTTTGGACTTCAAGATTACTCCCATTGAGCAGATTGGTCCTTTGGTGCATAATAGACCAGAGGCACTCAGTCGTAATGAGACCTTCTGGATACATAAACTCAATACCCTAAACCCATTTGGTCTGAATGAAATAGCGGATCTTTTTTATTAAGTTTTATTCATTGCAGGTTTTTTATGGTCCCATATATTTATTTATTATTAATGCATATTATCTTTCATATATTATTAATATTCAAATTATATATTTTTATGCCCATTTTTATATGTGTCTTATACCTTTTATCATACATGTATTTATTTTCTTTATTCATTCATTTTAATTGTTCATCCTCATATTAATGTATAACTAAAAAGGCTTTGCTATGAATGTAATGAACCCCCGTATTTCCACTTCTTATTTTTATTGCTTTCTACGGTCAGTATTAATATTTTTTGGACCATATATTTATAATGTTTTATATAATTTTTATTCAAAAGTTTATCCCAGCGCGTTTCTATGCATTACAGGCATAATTCCCATCCCTTTCCACTAATTTGGAATTTTATACAATTAACCATATTGTTATGTGAGACATTTCCTTTTTCACAGCTCAGATAACCCGGGCAAGAAAAAATTTTTTGTTTCACATATTTTTATTTTTATTTATTTTTTCTGCACCGTTTTTCAAAATTCTACTGCACCATTTTTACACTCAGAATGTTGAATGTGGCCCCCCTTTTTGGGTCCTTTGTGCATCCACACATGCACTTCCTTGATCCCCACGGCTTGAACTTGCTTTGCCCTATATCCATGGATGGTTAGTTCAGTGTTTTACAACTGGTCCTCCCCTTTCCCTTTGAACACACAGTCCTTTTTCTTTTCAGCAAATAGCCTGCAGGTTGATAACACCAGCTAAATTGCACTTTTCCTTATCATTTCTTCACTGTGACACTTACAGTAACCTCCTGAAACCAACTCACCTTGTAACCGGCCAGTCTTTAGAGTAACGGATGTTACTAACCCCGGTTGTACAATTCAGTGCTCAAATTTCTTGAGTTCGGGAATCACATAGAATATACACATCTGGTACATTGGCATATTTTGAGCAATCAAGCAGTCTATTTATTTCCTTTGATTGGGCAACAAAAACAGTTGTATTTACTTTAATTCTCAGTGTAGCAGTGCATACTTTTGTCTTTGTATTTTTGAGCAAAGCCTGTTTCTTTCCTCAGGCTTTGCTACTCTGTGTCACCTTCACCGTGCTTTCACGCATGCGCACTCCTTTAGTTCCACCGGTCTGAACTTGTTTCACCTTTTGTTCTCATTGAGAACTTGCTCTGTGTCTTCGCTCAAGCGCCCTTCACGTACTCTATCCCCTGCTTTCTAGGAATTCCTCTAACACTCTGAGCATCTAATTCTTAAACGTAATGCACACTCTTTACAGAATCAGTGAATCCAGAAATATTTATATTTATTCCTTTCCTCACTAGGTGTTTTATTCATCTGCTTCCCTTCACAAATAGTCAGCTTTAGAGTTATGGATGTGCACTAATCACTTAGTGCTCAACAGAGTGATCTTTAACTTTTGAGTTCGAGAATCACAGTAAGCACACGCACCTGTCATCATATGGACGCGCTCTGAAAAAC
Organism: Anomaloglossus baeobatrachus; assembly: GCF_048569485.1. NCBI lineage: Eukaryota > Metazoa > Chordata > Amphibia > Anura > Aromobatidae > Anomaloglossus > Anomaloglossus baeobatrachus. Next base: position 95,881,683 of record NC_134363.1, read on the forward strand.
TAAACAGTACACATTTTTATGTATAGTTTTTGGTCAATGTTTTTTCAATTTAAAATTCTATGTTAAATATATTTTTATTCTTTATATATATATTTCTTTCAATGCTCCGTTATATGCTTTGTACTCGGCAGTCAATACTCCTCCTCTGCATTTTTCACGTGTCTATGAGTCACTCCGTTGCCATGAGTGCATTGACGTCATAGCTGGTAGCATGGCGATATGAACTCCTCTATAAGTAACTGGCCTGTGTACTGTGCATGTATTCTCTTTTCCCTGAAGAAGGAGACGGCCAGGGCCGGCTCCAGGTTTTTGTGGGCCCCGGGCGGAAGAGTCCCAGTGGGCCCCATCCACACGCAGACACACATACGTACACATACATATACATATTTAACGACAAACTCACAAAAATACATATAGAACTGACACATCTATACAGTCATATACACTGACATACATAGATACACACCATACATGCATACAGACAAACACACACAGCTCTGCTGGATACATACATACAGACACAGCGCTGCTACATACATACACACATAGCTCTGCCACATACATACACACATAGCTCTGCTATATACATGCACACATAGCTCTGCTACATACAAAGCTCTGCTACATACATAGCTCTGCTATATACATACACACATAGCTCTGCTACATACACACATAGCTCTGCCACATACATACACACATAGCTCTGCTACATACACACATAGCTCTGCTATATACATACACACCTAGCTCTGCTACATACACACATAGCTCTGCTATATACATACACACATAGCTCTGCTATATACATACACACATAGCTCTGCTATATACATACACACATAGCTCTGCTATATACATACACACATAGCTCTGCTATATACATACACACAAAGCTCTGCTATATACATACACACATAGCTCTGCTATATACATGCACACATAGCTCTGCTATATACATGCACACATAGCTCTGCTATATACATGCACACATAGCTCTGCTATATACATGCACACATAGCTCTGCTATATACATGCACACATAGCTCTGCTATATACATGCACACATAGCTCTGCTATATACATGCACACCTAGCTCTGCTATATACATACACACCTAGCTCTGCTATATACATACACACCTAGCTCTGCTATATACATACACACCTAGCTCTGCTATATACATACACACCTAGCTCTGCTATATACATACACACATAGCTCTGCTATATACATACACACCTAGCTCTGCTATATACATACACACCTAGCTCTGCTATATACATACACACATAGCTCTGCTATATACATACACACATAGCTCTGCTATATACATACACACATAGCTCTGCTATATACATACACACCTAGCTCTGCTATATACATACACACCTAGCTCTGCTATATACATACACACATAGCTCTGCTATATACATACACACATAGCTCTGCTATATACATACACACATAGCTCTGCTATATACATACACACATAGCTCTGCTATATACATACACACCTAGCTCTGCTATATACATACACACCTAGCTCTGCTATATACATACACACCTAGCTCTGCTATATACATACACACATAGCTCTGCTATATACATACACACCTAGCTCTGCTATATACATACACACCTAGCTCTGCTATATACATACACACCTAGCTCTGCTATATACATACACACATAGCTCTGCTATATACATGCACACATAGCTCTGCTATATACATGCACACATAGCTCTGCTATATACATGCACACATAGCTCTGCTATATACATACACACATAGCTCTGCTATATACATACACACATAGCTCTGCTATATACATACACACATAGCTCTGCTATATACATACACACATAGCTCTGCTATATACATGCACACATAGCTCTGCTATATACATGCACACATAGCTCTGCTATATACATGCACACATAGCTCTGCTATATACATGCACACATAGCTCTGCTATATACATGCACACCTAGCTCTGCTATATACATACACACCTAGCTCTGCTATATACATACACACCTAGCTCTGCTATATACATACACACCTAGCTCTGCTATATACATACACACATAGCTCTGCTATATACATACACACCTAGCTCTGCTATATACATACACACCTAGCTCTGCTATATACATACACACCTAGCTCTGCTATATACATACACACCTAGCTCTGCTATATACATACACACCTAGCTCTGCTATATACATACACACATAGCTCTGCTATATACATACACACATAGCTCTGCTATATACATACACACATAGCTCTGCTATATACATGCACACATAGCTCTGCTATATACATGCACACATAGCTCTGCTATATACATGCACACATAGCTCTGCTATATACATGCACACATAGCTCTGCTATATACATGCACACATAGCTCTGCTATATACATACACACCTAGCTCTGCTATATACATACACACCTAGCTCTGCTATATACATACACACCTAGCTCTGCTATATACATACACACCTAGCTCTGCTATATACATACACACATAGCTCTGCTATATACATACACACATAGCTCTGCTATATACATACACACATAGCTCTGCTATATACATGCACACATAGCTCTGCTATATACATGCACACATAGCTCTGCTATATACATGCACACATAGCTCTGCTATATACATACACACCTAGCTCTGCTATATACATACACACCTAGCTCTGCTATATACATACACACCTAGCTCTGCTATATACATACACACCTAGCTCTGCTATATACATACACACATAGCTCTGCTATATACATACACACATAGCTCTGCTATATACATACACACATAGCTCTGCTATATACATGCACACATAGCTCTGCTATATACATGCACACATAGCTCTGCTATATACATGCACACATAGCTCTGCTATATACATGCACACATACCTCTGCTATATACATACACACCTAGCTCTGCTATATACATACACACCTAGCTCTGCTATATACATACACACCTAGCTCTGCTATATACATACACACCTAGCTCTGCTATATACATACACACATAGCTCTGCTATATACATACACACCTAGCTCTGCTATATACATACACACCTAGCTCTGCTATATACATACACACATAGCTCTGCTATATACATACACACATAGCTCTGCTATATACATACACACATAGCTCTGCTATATACATACACACCTAGCTCTGCTATATACATACACACATAGCTCTGCTATATACATACACACATAGCTCTGCTATATACATACACACCTAGCTCTGCTATATACATACACACCTAGCTCTGCTATATACATACACACCTAGCTCTGCTATATACATACACACATAGCTCTGCTATATACATACACACATAGCTCTGCTATATACATACACACATAGCTCTGCTATATACATACACACATAGCTCTGCTATATACATACACACATAGCTCTGCTGCATACATACACACATAGCTCTGCCACATACATACACACATAGCTCTGCTATATACATACACACATAGCTCTGCTATATACATACACACATAGCTCTGCTATATACATACACACCTAGCTCTGCTATATACATACACACATAGCTCTGCTATATACATACACACCTAGCTCTGCTATATACATACACACATAGCTCTGCTATATACATACACACCTAGCTCTGCTACATACAGACAGAGACAGTCATGCGCGGCTCCGGGGGGGGGCATAAATCGGGGTTGGGGAGGGCACATACCGCGCAGGTCATGGTGGAGAGGGGGCCCACACAGCGCCGGAGGGACACGCTGTGCTGGGGGTCGCTGGCTGGCACTGCAACTCTCATCTGTGGGACTGAGCAGGACGCCGGTCTGTAGCTCCGCCCACAGATGAAGTTCAAACCAGGAAGTCTGCGCGCCTTAAAGAGACGGCGCCGCAGATTCCTGCCGAGGACTCACTGCGGTCCCCGGAACTCGGCCCGGGGACCGCAGAACTAAGGAGAGTGGGCCCCGGCCAAGGTGCACCAGAGCTGACGAGGCCGAGTGGGCCCCCCCGGCTCTCCAGGGCCCCGGCATTTGCCCGGGTATGCCGGGTGCTGACGCCGGTCCTGGAGACGGCTTATGTCTCTGAAACGCGTTGGATGCTGTAATAAAGAAAGAGATTTTTAATATAAACTACATCCTGACAACAGTGGTTTCTTAGCGCGGCTAAAACCCGATTCTCATATATAGGTGTATATATATATATATACATTTTTCCATATTGTACTTCATGTCAGTGGTAAATTTTGGCCGATATTTTTTGCGTTTATTTGTGAAAATTTCAGAAATTTGGCGCAAATTTCAAAATTTGAAATTTTATGCCCAGAAATCTGTGAGATATGTCACACAAAATATTTACTAAATAACATTTCCCACATGTCTACTTTACACCAGCGCAATTTTCAAAAAAAAAAAAAAATTCGTTAGGAAGTTAGAAGGGTTCAAAGTTCATCAGCAATTTCTCATTTTTCCAACAAAATTTACAAAACAAATGTTTGGGTACCACATCACATTTGGAGTGATTTGAGAAACCTAGGCGACAATAAATACCTAAAAGTGACCCCATTCTAAAAACTGCACCCTTCACTCTACTCAAAACCACATCCAATAAGTTTATTAACCCTTTAGGAGCTTCACAGCAACCAAAGCAATGTAGAAGTAAAAAATGAAAATTACTTTAGCCATAAAATTTAGCATTTTCACAGGGGTATCAGGAAAAAAATGCACCATAAAATTGTGCAATTTCTCCTGAGTACACAGATATCTCATATGTGGTGGAAATCAATTGTTTGGGCGCACGGCGGGACTCGGAAGATAAATAGCATCATTTCATTTTTTTAAATCAAAATTGTCTGGAATCATTAGCGGATGCGATGTTGCGTTTGGAGACCCCCTGAGGTGCCTAAACAATGGAGCTCACCCACAAGTGACCACATTTTGGAAACTAGACCCCCTCGTGGAATTTATCTAGATGTTTAGTGAGCACTTTGAACCCCTGGAGGATTTACAAAAGTTTATAATGTTCAGCTGTGAAAATAATTTTATTTTTTTTACCACAAAATTGTAATTTCAACCAGGTAGCTTTTTTTTTTTTCACAAGGGTATCAGGAAAAAATTCAGTATAAAACATATTGTGCAATTTCTCCTGAGTACATAGATACCTCATATGTGGTGGAAATCAATTGTTTGGGCGCACGGCGGGGCTCAGAAGAGGAGCGCCGTTTCACAGCAAAATTGGTTGGAATTATTAACAGGCGCCATGTTGCGTTTGGAGACCCCCCTGAGGTGACTAAACAATGGAGCTTCCCCACATGTGACCTTATTTTGGAAACTAGACCCCCCCATACAAAAAAATTAGTTTGGCGAAATAAAAAATACGGACGTCAGAAAAAAAAAAATAAATAAATAAAAAATAATATGAGCGCTTGCAACTCACACTAAGGCAAGTGCCACACGTGAGAGCGATGCACGAATCTCGCATCGCATCATCCGGCACAGCCACACACTCCTGTCTGGAAGAGAGTGACCGTGCCGGATGATGCGATGTGAGACTCGTGCATCGCTCTTATGTGTGGCACTGGGCTGACCCTTACAATATTCAGTAAAAAATACTGTAGTTGACGATTACTACAGTATAATTTCACTGGCCCTAAACTAAGTTTATTTGTTCTTCTTAGTTTAGGCTAGTTTCACACTTGCGTTTAGCGCATTCCGTCACTATGGAGAATAGCGCAGTCCGTTAACGGACTGTGCTATTCTCCATAGAGTTGTTTGGACGACGCACTGTAACGCAAGTGTCTGCGTTGCATCTGCTGGACGACGCAGCGTCGTTATTTTGACGCTGCGTCGGGCGGATGGAACGCTGCATGTAGCGTTTTTCTGCGCTTGGCGGAGTGTCAAAAAAACGCAACCTGCAGGAATCCGTTAGGCGTCCGTTGTTTTTATAATGGACGCCAATGGTGGCGGATTCCGTTAGAATGCGTCATTTGACGGATTCCGTTAACGCAGCTGTCTTTACACAACTGCGCATGCTCAGATGTGTAAAGTCAAGGAAAAAAAAATACAACGGATTGCGTTATTTTGTACGATCTGTAGCATGCGTTGTGCCACTATATGCAACGCATCCGTTGCATGCGTCACACAACGCAATGCTACGGATCCCATCCAATGCAAGTGTGAAACTAGCCTTACATTAAAAAAAAAAAAAAACAGGACGCACACACGGATGTGCTGAAAAAAAGGGGGGGGGACTAGGTGGGATTGAAAAAAAGCTGGATGGAGGATGGGAGAGTGTGCGGCGGAGGATGGGAGAGGGTGGCGGAGGATGGGAGAGTGCACGGCGGAGGATGGGAGAGTGCACGGCGGAGGATGGGAGAGTGCACGGCGGAGGATGGGAGAGTGCACGGCGGAGGATGGGAGAGTGCACGGCGGAGGATGGGAGAGTGCACGGCGGAGGATGGGAGAGTGCACGGCGGAGGATGGGAGAGTGCACGGCGGAGGATGGGAGAGGGCGGCGGAGGATGGGAGAGGGCGGCGGAGGATGGGAGAGGGCGGCGGAGGATGGGAGAGGGCAGCGGAGGATGGGAGAGTGCACGGCGGATTGAGGAGCGGTGGAGAATGGGAGAGGGTGGGCAGCAGATCAGGGTGAGAGGGGGTGGAAAGGGGGCAGCAGATCAGGGAGGGTGAGAGGGTGTGGAGGGGGCTGCAGATTGGGGAAGGTGAGAGAGGTGGAGGAGTGGCAGCAGATCAGGGAGGGTGAGAGGGGGAAGCAGATCAGGGAGGGTGAGAAAGGAGGGCAGCAGATCAGGGAGGGGGCAGCGGCTGATGAGGGAAAGCGGGCAGCAGATCAGGGAGGGTGAGAAAAGGGAGAGAGCGGGCAGCAGATCAGGGAGGGTGACAGAAGGGAGAGAGCGGGCAGCAGATCAGGGAGGGTAACAGAAGGGAGAGAGCGGGCAGCAGATCAGGGAGGGTAACAGAAGGGAGAGAGTGGGCAGCAGATCAGGGAGGGTGACAGATGGGAGAGAGCAGGCAGCAGATCGGAAGGTGAGATGGGAGAGAGCGGGCAGCAAATCGCAGAGGGTGATATGGGAGAGAGCGGGCAGCAAATCGCAGAGGGTGAGATGGTGGGGAGCGGGCAGCAGATCGGGGAGGGTGAGAGATGGGAGAGAGCAGGCAGCAGATCGCGGAGGGTGAAAGATGGGAGAGAGCAGGCAGCAGATCGCACAGGGTGAGATGGGAGAGAGCGGTCAGCAGATCGCGGAGGGTGAGATGGGAGAGAGCGGTCAGCAGATCGGGAAGGGTGAGAGATGGGAGAGAGTGGGCAGCAGATGGCGGAGGGTGAGATAGTGGAGAGTGGGCAGCAGATCGGGGAGGGTGGGAGATGGTGGAGGGGGCAGCAGATCGGGGAGGATGGGAGAGAACGGGCAGCAGCTCACGGAGGGGGGCAGCGGCTGATGGGGGAGAGCGGTGGCAGATGAAGGGGGCTGCAGCAGATAGAGGAAATTGGCGACGGTGGCAGGGGATTGGGGGCAGAGCGACCGATTGGGGGGTCAGGGGCTTACCAGAGCACTTGCAGGGATCGCTCTCCTAAGCTGCCTTCCACAGACGGAGTGAAGCTGAGAGGAGCGGTCACCGGCCCCAGATCCACAGTGATTGGAGAGATCGGTCACAAGGCCGGTCTTTCCAATCAGAGCTGGGGGCGGGTGAAACAGCGATCACCCAGCTCCAGCCAATGATCAGTGCTATAGCTGCACTGATCATGGCTGGATTTCAATGTTTCAGCAATTTTCAATGGCTGAAACATTACAGTGGCGGTGATTGACGAACGCCGCTCAGCCAGTCAATCACAACCTCCGTAGGTCCGGGGGGAAACCCCACCCCTCTTGAGGTCAAGCAGAGGTCTCCTCCTCCCCAAATCTAAGGTTTGTATGAACAGATCGCACTCACCGGGGCTCCGGAGCCACGATTTCGCCATGACGTATTGGGTACGTCATGGGTCGTTAAGCACCATGTCACCAAGACGTACCCAGTACGTCATGAGTTGTTAAGGGGTTAAGCACGTGTGAATATGAATTGTAATGGAGCAAACAATGAACAGTGATGTATAAACGCCAAAGAAGTAGAAAGTCATACAGAAGATAAGATCAGTAAACAAAAGACTTATGATATACCTAGTGGCATCTCCTCCTGCTGGTGCTGGCGCCCGTCCCTACACGTGATTCAGCCTTTAGAGCCTTTGTCAGGGGGTGTGGCATCAGACCAGCGGACGTCACATTATATACGCATATCAGCCAATCGGCTGTAAGGTGACATCACTAACCGGGGCTGATTGACAGCGCATGCATCCAACCAAGAACACCTGTGCGCACACAGCAACGCGTCATCCAGGTAAACAAGGAGCATGACGCGAGCAGGCCCCGATCACAAGACCGGTCACATGATCCTATCCTATATGTGGCAGCCAGTGTTGTATGCTTGACCAGTCGCTACACCAATGCCTCCACCCTGTGCCAGTCATTGCACTGGTTGACCATCCACTTTAGAGGAAAATATAGACTTCTCACTCACCCACAAAGCTCTCCATAGCTGTACACCACTCAACATGTCCTCCCTCATCTCTGTCCATCACCCTACCTGTACTCTCCATTCTGTAACTGATTCAAAAGCAGCATCTTCCATAATCCAAAACACCCATTTCTGTCCTCCAGACTTCTCACATGCTGTGCTAGTTTTCTGGAACGCACTACCCTAGGAAATCTGATTAATACCTACCCCATATATTTTTAAGCATGCTCTAAAAGCACAGGCCTATCACCTCACTAATCTAACTCTTCACTGTTCCTCTTTCCTAAATTCTTCACAGAATTTGGTCCCACTTATTCATTTGTTTCCACATCCTCCATGCACCCAAGTAGCACTTGGTGATTGTACTTAGATACTGGCTGATGACCGGATCATACAGCTTTATATGAAAATCTCTATTTAATAGAGTGATGGCTGGACTATACATGACAAGTACTTTCTAGCCATTGTGTCACCCCCCCCTCCTTTTCCTCAGATTGTGAGCTTGCAAGCAGGGCCCCCAGCTCTATTGTAACTGTAGAATTATGTGTTAATCTGATCTGTTATGTCTTTGTCATCAAGACATATCCCCGCTCTATTGTAAACTGCTGTGGAATGTATTGGCACTATAGAAATAAAAAATATTTTTTTATTATGGATAAGTGCATAAACTGGTCAAATATTATTAGATGTTATAACATGAATTTTCTCGCCTATACAACAAATTTTTATTATACTGGTCAGGCTCTATTTGTATAGGTCAGTTTTGGGGGACAAGTCCTAGCTGCAAGTTTCAGGTCTGGTTCCTAAATGCTAAATAAAAAAAAAAAAATGAATCAGTTAGCAGCATAGTATAATCAAAACTAAACACTTACATCTGACCAGCATTCCAGCAGGCATCCTTTATGGGATGGTAACCACTTTTGGACGGATTATAGTCAGTCTCTTTCTGTGAAACATCTTGCTTCGGGGTACCAAAGAAACTAAAATTGAATGGTTCATATTTAATAAGCATCTAAAAAGTATAAGACAAATAATCAGTAAAGATTTGTGTTCAGCACATTATAGTCCATCTTTAAAAAGTTAAAAAAGGTTTTTGCAAGCACTTCGATTAAAATATTATCAAAATTAAGAAACTTTATCATTTGAATTATGAGAGAATTGACCACTGCAAATTTAGCAATTTTGCTATTCCTTTAATTAACAATTTGCAGAAATTGTATGTATCCACATGGATTTTATTTTTTTCTTCTAAAAGAACTGTCGGCTGTTTTTGGTAATAAATCATAAAGGTATTCAGGAAATCTTCCAAAAAAAGATATGAGATAATAGATTTTATAATTATATATTTATTTTTTTTACGTCACCTGTAGTAATCTTTAAAGTTTTTAGTATGCCTCCGATTTCTGTGTTTGTTCAGATTACATAAATTCTAAGGTTATGTGCACATGCAGAAAACGTTTTCCGCATCGAAAAAAACCCAAACAAATACGAAAAAACTCAGTGTATACCCCTGAAACAGTGTTTCGCGCTGGAGAAAACAGCGTGACAGTGGTCTGTTGGGCAACTCTTTGAAGAACCCCATTTACTGTACAGTATGTATTAGCAGTCTACAGTACTTCGTCAGGAATGACATTGCACACTTATTTGCATAATAGGGCAATTCCCTTTTTATACGTTCTAATCATAGCTTTTCTGTATGCAAGGTGTCTATCCGTAGTGAATTGATGATGCCGTACAACTTTGTAATTCACTTTTTTTCTGTATCTCGTTCCGTTTTAGAGATAAAAAAAAATCTAATTCTGTTGTTTTCCACCAGGTGGCGCTATAGGTGGTTTCATTGCGTAGTGCATGGCTACTTTACTATACCTAGACACCACTTCTATGCCTACAGCTGCCGCCGATCTCAAGTTAATGGTGGTGGACAGGATATGGGTGGACACACTGTATAGCCTCCTGTCAAGGCCAGTTTTCATTTTTGCCTCGCCTTCTTCCAAAAGCCATAACTTTATTTTCCGTCTACATAGCCGTGAGAGGGCCAATTTTTTGTGGCACTAGTTACACTATGTGCAGAAACACCTCCACCATTTTTACATACTTTGGCAGGAAAAAAAAACAAAGCTCATGTTTATGCCACTTTTTTGCATGAGTTTTTAATTGCTTCCTACGATGAAAAACGTAGGCAAAAACACAGAAAGAATTGACATGCTGCAGATTATTTTCTGTACCAAATCTACAAGGAAAAAAACACAACATGTGCACTGTTATACACTTCTGGTTTCTCACTGACTTTGCTGGCATTAGGATTTGCTTGCAGTTTTGTGTCAAAGCCTTATACCTTCGTGACTACATTAATTTTACCAAATGATTAACTGGATAAAATCGGAAAAGAATTTTAAGTGCAGTGGGATTGCAAAAAACGTAGGCAAAAACGCAGAAAGAATTGACATGCTGCAGACTATTTTCTGCATCAAATCTGCAAGAAAAAAAACAAACAACTAGTACACGTCAGGTTTCCCACTGACTTTGCGAGCATTAGTATTTGCATGCAGTTTTGTGTCAAAACTGCACTAAAAACGCAATTGGAACGCACTGTGTGCACAAAGCCTCATACCTTCATGACTACATTAATTTTACCAAATGATTAACTTGAAAATAGGAAAAGAATTCCAAGTGCAATGGGATTGCAAAGAAACAAAAAAAAAAAAACTATCCTACAATTTTTTTGAGGAGGTTCTCATTACTTATGTCACTGTACTGGAAATACTTTGGCAGATACGACAGTGAATTCATGTTTATTTTTCTTTTATCATTGCTTTATTTGTAATTGGTGGAAAGGGTGATTGGATTGTTTATATTTTGCTTACTTTTCTATAGTGACTGTGTTTTTAGTCCGTAGAGGACCTAGACCTGCGATCGTTTGAGGAGTAGGAAGTTGTAGGTGTAAGCGACTTGTTGATTGTACAAATATCTCATTTACTCTTTATGGGAAGATATAAAAAAAGCAATTCTGCCAATATTTGTACAGAACAACGAATAATTTAACATTTTAAAAGCTAATAAATTGGAAACTATTTTGTAAGTCAGTGTGGATATGACGATACCAAAGTTCTATAGTTCTGTTATTGAACAATACTCGAAAAAATAAAAAATTGTTTTTGCAATCCCATACTCTGATTGCCATAATTTGACTCCTTTTTCTATGAGAATTTACCTTGGTGACTGTGCACATCACCCTTTATTGCACTTTGCTTACATGAGCATTGCAATTTTCTTCTCTACTGAATACTAATTCACATCACTTTAACCCCTTCAAATCATGGCAATTACCGTATTTTTTGCTTTATAGGACGCACTTTTGTTCCCCCAAATGTTGGAGGAAAGTAGGGGTGCGTCTTATAAACCGAATATACGGGGGGGGGTGTATATATATATATATATATATATATATATATATATATATATATATATACATATATACACACACACACACACACACACACACATACACTGCAGGGTCCGCTCTGGAGCACTGCTGGGGGCAGGGAAAGCTGGGAGCGGCAGCGTTAGATCTGCTCCCGCTCATATAATATGCACAGCCGCTGTCCATCAGTGTGGTGCTGAAATTGCATCACGCTGAGGGGCTGGGGCAGCGGGGCATATTATATCTGCCTGCGCTCCCTTTGATCGCACATGATCCCCCCGGTGTTAGATTTGGCCCCTGTGCTGCTGCCCATAGTAAAATAAAAAAGCTTTACTTACCTCCAGCGCTGATCTCCCGGTGTCTCTGCTGCTGCTGACTGTGATCAGGCATGCAGAGATTATATCACTCTGCCGTGCCGATCACATGACCGGCAGCAAGAACCAGGAAGTAAGGAAGCCGGAGCTCAACTGCGAGGAGGGAGACACAGGAGGGACAGCGCTGAGAAGGTAAGGAAAGTGTTTTATTTTATTATGGGCAACAGCATGGGGGCATATCTAACACAGGGGAGATGTGCCATCTAGAGTGGCCATGGGCAGCTGTATGGGGGCCATATCTAACAGGGGAGATGTGCCATCTATAGGGGCCATGGGCAGCTGTATGGGGGCCATATCAAACACAGGGGAGATGTGCCATCTATAGTGGCCATGGGCAGCTGTATGGGGGCCATATCAAACACAGTGGAGATGTGTCATCTATAGGGGCCATGGGCAGCACAGGGGGACGTGTCCCAGCACAAGGGGGCCATATCCAGATAGGGGGGCTAATTTTAGGATGGGGGGCTATAAGGGACATATAATCTATATGATATGTTAGATGGACACTGGCATTATAAGATGGACCCCCTTTAACATTAAAAAAAAATCTCTTTTCCTTCACCAAAATTGGGGGTGCGTCTTATAAAGCGAAAAATACGGTATTTTGTTTTTTCCTGCACTTCTTCCAAGAGCCATAATATTTTTATTTTCCCCTCTATGTAGCCATATGACGGCTTGTTTTGTGCAGGACGAGTTTTATTTTTTAATGACATTCATTCTGCCCCATATTGTACTGGAAAACAGGAAAATAATTGCAAGTGCAATGAAACTGCAAAAATGTGCAAGCCCATGTTTTGTTTTTTGGGGTTTTCTTAACCATGTTCACTATATGGTGAAACGGACCTGGCAGTATGATTCTCCAGGCCAATACAAGTACATAGATAACAAATATGGATAGTTTTTTTTATGTGGTGAAAAAAAGAAATCTGAAAATGTATAAGAAAAAAAAATGTTTGTGTTTAACGCCATTTTCCAAGACCTGTAATATTCTCAGTTTTCGGGATATGGGGCTATGCAATGGCTTATTTTTGTACATGCTGTTCATTCTTATCACAATAGTAAATACCTAGTGCTTTAGGTGTCACTAGTAATGTCAATAACATTCCCATAATATATGGAGTGCTTCAGGACCAGACCAGGGGACGATCTAGTCACAATTGTGATAAGAATGAATATCCTATGCCATGTGGTTGTTAGGCCTGCATAGTATCCGCTGTTCTCTTCATTACCTTCCTATCTATCACAGCTGCATTGCCCTTTATATTTAGTTCTACCTCACCTCAAGACAAGTTGCCATCTTTTGGTTATAATTGTCATATAATTGATAGGTTTTCATACTGTTAGCTATGCCTTCTATTACCTCTCCATCTACCTCATATGCATTGCAGTTTAGCCGACTTAGCCGATTTCATACTTAGACACACTGTCTTTTTTTGGGTGCATATATTCATTGCTGAGAATTATGTGGAACTGATAACTGTTTCATTGTGAACAATACCTTTCAGAACAGGGTGATGAATACCATACCACTCCAGGCACATTTAAGGGAGAGACGCCAAGTGTCACGTCAGACCATTCAAAACTGTTACATCAGCGCCGTCTGTGTGCTAGTGTACCTGACCACTCTTGTATAGAACAGGCGTCATCTACGCTGGACAACTGACCAGTGCGCCTCAGTGCTGTTCACTAATGAAAGTCAATTCATTCTGAGGAGAAATGAGGGCTATAAACAAAACTGAAGATGTCAAGAACAGTATGAATAAGTCAATGTTGTCCCCAGATGAACCTTTGGTGGTGGTATAGTGTGTGCAGGTGTGTCTTGTCAATACAGAACTGCCCTACGATTTGTGAAGGGTACAGTGACAGCCCCTACTACTGGAATATCATCATTAATCCAGTCATTGTGCCTCTGCATTAACAACACAGGCCTAATTTCATCTTCATGGACGACAATGTTCAAGCTCATCATGATCGCATCATTAGGGAACTACAGTACCCGCAACAGTTATTGGCTTTTACTTCATTACATTGTTTGAAATGAGGAAATCACTGTTGCATGTGTCTACTTATAAGCCCGACTGTCATGCTAAAATATTATTGTGGTGTGAAGTTTTTACATTTTCCATAGGTTTTACCCACAGCTAAATATTCCTAAATTTTTGTGAGTAGTGTATTTACTAAGAAAAATGGTGAGTGTTCAATACTTATTCCACCAGCTGTATGTACATATAACATTAAAGAAGTTGTTTGATACTAATAATGCCCCCTATAAATATCATCTTTAAGCCCTAACCGCCTTTGTAATTTGCTTTATTACAATATTCCATACTATTCTGCATCCTGCTAGTCCCTATATGTGCTTTTGTTTTCTTTATTTCCTGTGACATTTCATTTGAGGGGAGTCTCAAAAACAAGTCACAGAAGCTACACTCAGTTCTCTGAAGATTTATTGCCCTTCTTGGAACAGTCAGTCAACAGGAAGCAGTGCTGCGGTCACTTACCCGCAGCTTCTGTCACTGCTGTCCTCTGATAATAGTGGCAGTTGAGAGTGAAAAGTCACAAAAAAGTAAAGAAAAAGTGCATATATGGATGAGCTGTATCTAGAGACAAAAAAAACATAGGAAGAATGGTAGAGAACTTTATAATAAAGCATATTACTAAAGTGTAGATATTTATAAAAAGGCATTATATCTATTGGACAACCCCTTTAAGTAACCCAAAACTAAGCCGTTAAGAATAAAAAAAAATTCAAAAAGATACAAAATGCCCGTTTTCAATGACTGCACCTGGCCGCCTCTCCCCAAAATGCAATAAAAAGCTCCTCTGCCTCTGCTCATCTGCCTCTTTTATAGCTAACACAAACTCTCAAAACTTTTGACGTGTCATTCTACCCGTTAGTATTACGATATGCACATATTACTCAAAAACTACCATATTTTTCGGACCATAAGACACACTTTTCTCCCCCAAATGTTGGGGGAAAGTGGAGGGTGCGTCTTATGGTCTGAATGTGGCTGCGGGAACTGAGGGTGCTGCGGTGGAGCGGGTCATCGGGGGCACGAGCAGGCTGCAGCAGCCTGCCGTGACCACATGGACCAGCTCATTTAATATGCACGCCCATCCCCCGCCCATCATCTTTCAGCGCTGAAGCCGGTGCTGACAGGTGGGCGGGATGATGGGCGGGGGGTTAAACAGCCGGCCCGCATGATCACCCCTGGCAACTACGGCCTAGAATGATCATGTGCGGCTGTATTCACTGCTCCCCGCGCATCATCATCAGCGCGGGGAGCAGTGAATCAGTGTACAGTACTCACCATTCCCCTGCATCATCGCTCGTCCTCGCATCTGTGTCAGCGGCAGCGCCGCTGAGTGGAGCCGTCCCCGTTACCCTGCTGCATCGCGATCATCTTTTGGGTCTGTGTCGGCGGCTGGGTGGAGACTAGCTGCGTGCACAGCGATGACGTCATCGCTGTGCGCACGTGTCCACACGCAGCCGCCGGCACAGACACAGGAGATGATCGTGATGCAGCAGGGTAACGGGGACGGCTCCACTCAGTGGCGCTGCCGCTGACACAGACGGGAGGACGAGCGATACTGCAGGGAGTGAGGTAAGGTGAGGTGAGTATGAACGTTTATTTTTTTTATGTGCCACAGGATGCGGCCATACACCAGGATGGGGGTATATTATGAGCAGGATGGGGTCATATGAGCAGGATGGGGTCATATGAGCAGGATGGGGTCATATGAGCAGGATGGGGTCAAATGAGCAGGATGGGGTCAAATGAGCAGGATGGGGTCAAATGAGCAGGATGGGGTCAAATGAGCAGGATGGGGTCAAATGAGCAGGATGGGGTCAAATGAGCAGGATGGGGTCAAATGAGCAGGATGGGGTCAAATGAGCAGGATGGGGTCAAATGAGCAGGATGGGGTCAAATGAGCAGGATGGGGTCAAATGAGCAGGATGGGGTCAAATGAGCAGGATGGGGTCAAATGAGCAGGATGGGGTCAAATGAGCAGGATGGGGTCAAATGAGCAGGATGGGGTCAAATGAGCAGGATGGGGTCAAATGAGCAGGATGGGGTCAAATGAGCAGGATGGGGTCAAATGAGCAAGATGGGGTCAAATGAGCAAGATGGGGTCAAATGAGCAAGATGGGGTCAAATGAGCACGATGGGGTCAAATGAGCAAGATGGGGTCAAATGAGCAGGATGGGGTCAAATGAGCAGGATGGGGTCAAATGAGCAGGATGGGGTCAAATGAGCAGGATGGGGTCAAATGAGCAGGATGGGGTCAAATGAGCAGGATGGGGTCAAATGAGCAGGATGGGGTCAAATGAGCAGGATGGGGTCAAATGAGCAGGATGGGGTCAAATGAGCAGGATGGGGTCAAATGAGCAGGATGGGGTCAAATGAGCAGGATGGGGTCAAATGAGCAGGATGGGGTCAAATGAGCAGGATGGGGTCAAATGAGCAGGATGGGGTCAAATGAGCAGGATGGGGTCAAATGAGCAGGATGGGGTCAAATGAGCAGGATGGGGTCAAATGAGCAGGATGGGGTCAAATGAGCAGGATGGGGTCAAATGAGCAGGATGGGGTCATATCAGCAGGATGGGGTCATATCAGCAGGATGGGGTCATATCAGCAGGATGGGGTCATATCAGCAGGATGGGGTCATATCAGCAGGATGGGGTCATATCAGCAGGATGGGGTCATATCAGCAGGATGGGGTCATATCAGCAGGATGGGGTCATATCAGCAGGATGGGGTCATATCAGCAGGATGGGGTCATATCAGCAGGATGGGGGCATATCAGCAGGATGGGGGCATATCAGCAGGATGGGGGCATATCAGCAGGATGGGGGCATATCAGCAGGATGTGGGCATATCAGCAGGATGTGGGCATATCAGCAGGATGGGGTCATATGAGCAGGATGGGGTCATATGAGCAGAATGGGGGTATATAACAGGATGGGGGTATATAGCAGGATGGGGCCATATGCCATGATGGGTTATATAGCAGGATGCGGCCATATGGCAGGATGGCGGTATATAGCAGGATGAGGGACATATACTGTATATACAAGGCAGGAGGATCATTACCAGGATGCGGCACCTTAGTAGAGAATTTGGAGACATTACCCCCATAACAGTGTCAGCAGCAGATCCTCGCCCCATAACAGTTTGTCATGACCACATTTTTTGCTTAAAATTTTATTTTCTTATTTTCCTCCGAAAAAAATAGGCTGCGTCTTATAGTCCGGTGCGTCTTATAGTCCGAAAAATACGGTACTTGATTCTTACCTGCCGGTGTTTTTGGACCCCTTTGTTGAAGCAGGAGCCTTTTCAGGAATACATTTTTCAGACTTTTCTACATGTTGTTTAGCCTTCCCGGACGTACTGCTTAAATCTATTTTAAAAATAAAGAATTAAATATAGAACATTTGCATAAAGCATATGGAGCGAAATTGCCGAATAGGTGTGAAAAACACAAACAGAAATGGGCAACTAATAGGAAAATGACCATGTAAACAATACATTTATTTGGAGACTGACCAAAAGAACAATGGTTTGGGGGGGATGATCCCTGCTGTGAAGGGGATCACACAGATAAGGCTCTACATGCATGTCCCCTGGTCTCCGGAGGAAGTTATACTCCATCGTTAGCTGGAGACTAAGGCTATGTGCGAACAGTGCAATTTTTGCGGCCTTTTTGCGCTTTTTTTGGGTGCGTTTTTGGGCTCAAAACTGCATGACTTTGCTGCCCCAGCAAAGTCTATGAGTTTTCATTTTTGCTGCCCGCACACAACTTTTTTTAAGCTGCGCTTTTGAGCTTAAAAAAAAAAAAAAAAAATAGACATATCAATCCTTTACTGCGTTTTCCCCCCATGCAATGCACTGGAAAAACACAGAAAAACACAGGAAATCAAAAACGCAGCAAAACGCGGTAAAAACACATGCGTTTTTACCGGTGCGTTTTTGTGCGTTTTTACCGGGGGTGCGTTTTTAGCAGACAAAAACACACAAAATCGCAGCGTCAAAAAAACCGTTGTGTGCGCACATAGCCTAAGGCCATGTTAACACAGGACTTTTTTGGTGCGTTTTTGCTGCGATTTTTAGCTGCAGATTTGCCTTGGATTTCTGCAAATCCATGCTAATGAAAAGCTGCTTTTTACAATCCCAGCAACGTCTATGAGATTTCAGAAATCTCATGCACACACAAATACATCAGGTTTTTTCCTGACTGTTTTGTCAAATACCTGCGTTTTTGGTCAGGTTTTTAAAGAATGAGCATGTCAATTCTTTGCTGCAGATTTGCTGCGTTTTTTCATTGATCCAAGCCATTTTGTAGAAAATAAGCAGCAAATCTGCACCAAATCTGCAGCAAAAACGCCACTAAACACACTAAAAACACACCAAATCTGCAGCAAAAATGCAGATGACTCAAAGGAGAATGACCATGTCAATTCTTTGCAGCGTTTTTGCAATGTTTTTTCATTGATGCAACCCATTTTGTAGAAAAAAACGCACTAAAAATGCAGATGACTCAAATGAGATTTCCTGCCACAACATCAGGTTTTGGTCATGAAAAAAAACTTACCAAGCCTTAGGCTATGTTCACACAGGGCTTTTTTGGTAAGTTTTTTATCTGACCAAAACCTGATATTGTGGCAGGAAATCTCATTTTCGTCATCTGCATTTTTAGTGCGTTTTTTTCTAGAAAATGGGTTGCATCAATGAAAAAACATTGCAAAAACGCTGCAAAGAATTGACATGGTCATTCTTTGAAATCTGCAGCAAAAACGCAGGTATTTGACATTTGACAAAACAGTCAGGAAACAAATCTGCAGATGTTTGTGTGTGTGTGTATGCATGAGATATCATAAATCTCAGACTTTGCTAGTACTGTAAAAAGCAGCTTTTTATTAGCATGGATTTGCATAAAACCAAGGTAAATCTGCAGCTAAAAAAACGCAGCAAAACTTACCAAAAAAAGCCCTGTGTGAACATACCCTGAAGTAAAAGGGAACCATTCAGGTTCCACAACTGTGTGAAACTGCCACAACTATGTTATGTATCGATTTCTGTGTTCTAATTAAGTCATTTGTATTGATATCTTACAAATATTTATCTTGTTGCTTAGGGTGTACCAATCAGGCAGGAAAAGTCTGGGAATAAGATTCCCTCACTGGGTTCCTGCTCAAACCCTCCAATCTCGCACCTTCTCTCCACAGGAATAACTGACACCTCCATATATTCTCAGTATTGGTATAGCTATTGGAAATCTCTCAAAAGCGTGCAATGTGCCAGGGGTCCGACTATGAAGGGTATGAAGAATGTCAATTAAACCTCTGGGATCAGTGGGTTTAGTGAGAATCTGAAGCAGGATTTGAGGCAAGGTTTTTTTCATGTAACACTATAGTCGATTTCCAGCATGTGTCTATTAACAGATCTGTACACAAAAACCATAGGTAAATTATCCATTCTACCAAAAATTTCATCCCAAAACAACTATTAAATTTCTTCCCAAAAGACAATATTTAAGGATCAATAAAATAGTCACTGATCCTCAACTGAGCAAGAACTGTGAGGGTGAGCTGACAAACGTAAAGCTTGGGGGATAGCCACAAAATGAGAGAACGTTGCAATCTGCATGATAGTACACAAAACTAGGAGATAATAGGATCCTTTAAGTCTCTACATTTGGCCTTTATAGTGGCGCAATAGGACACATTTTGTGATGCTGTTAGCCACTAGTACGAGACGCTCATCCAGACGTTCAAGCCTTTCAACAATTCCCAAAATTGTTCATCGGAATTCATAACGTAAGGAATTGGTCAGGGCCGATCTTGGAGTAAAATTACCACAAAAGAGGTTTCCAACCTAACGTAAAAGTAGTACTTTTATGTCTATCATGCTGTAATTTGCAACAAAGTTGGGAAAGTAAATACATTTCAACTCACATACAGGCAAGAGCTTTAAACCCAAAGGTCACAATACCTGTAATACAGATTATGTGGTTTATTTCATCACTTGCGAATGTAGGCTTCACTATGTCAGTGAAACAACAACCAGTGAAACATATTGGCCAACACAAAGCTAATATAAGAATGAAAAAAACTGAACTCCCCTGTCCCTAAACAATTTAGAGATTTTATACATGTGTAACTCAACTCCGGTTTAAAATTATAGACAATGGTGAGAAGAGGCAGCAATGGAATTAGACTTCTAAAATATAAAGAAATTATGTGGATGAAATGATTAGGCACACAGTATATACAGGTGGCCTCAGCATGGAGTATAACTTATTACCATTCATCTAAATATATGTGCTCCATCTTTCACGTATGTCATGACCTTGTGGTGCAAGTACGGAGTTATGTGATTGACATGACATGTATAACAACATCTACATGGTTTTGGGATCTCCACATCTACTAATTAATCTCAGTTTAATTTTTTTCCCATCATCCTTTTTATTGCATATATGATGGATGTATGTATATATACATAAAAAAAAATATATATATATGATACGATACATATATATTTTTATCATTCTCTCTGTCTTTTTATTTTTTTCTCTTTTCTACATTTTCTTTTTCATGCTTTTTTTTTTTTAAATATTTTGTTGGAATGTTTTACTTTGCCTAATTTTCCTTTTTTCTCTCTCCGTATTTTACTTCCTATTTCTTTTTCATGTTGCTTTACTCCCTTTTCTTTCTATTGTTTATTCTTTAACTCTTTACTTCGTTTAAGGCATATGCATCTCCAAAGCCACTTATAACAGATGATGCTAATAGATATGTAAAGGATTAACTATAATATATATTTTCAGATAATTCTATAAATCACATACATAGTCAATTGATATGACCAGATTTACCATACAAGCATTGTACTAGTTAAGTAAATGCTCTATAATCGCTGCTATATTTTTCTTGGAATAGATGCAATAGCCTCGTAATGATACTGCATTTTATTACATTGCATCATATTTGACAAACTATCTCACGTAACTCATGCGATAAAATTAGAAAAAATATAGCACTCACCGGTTATGTTGCTGTGCAAGGTACTATTTATTTCAAGGTGGAGGTTACATGTGCGGAGTGGGCTGGTGGGGAGAGGGAGTACACGCCGTGGCAGACGACGGCCGTTTCGCACCTGTCCGGTGCTTCAGCTGGTCTGATTAGGTATGACATCATGTCCAAAATTCTGTTAAACATTCTCTCTCTCATTATTCTTGCATTTGGCAAATATAAATAATTTTGGAAATCATAATAGATCTAAAACAGGAAAGGTTTATTCTGTCAGTGAGAAAAACATTCATATGTCTATTTTTAAATAGTGTATGTAAACTTCTGGTTTCAACTGTATATTTTATATTGTTATATTGTGTTTAAGTAAAGAGAAACGTGAAATATAGAGAGCAACTAGATAATACAATTACATTCACAATCATTCCAAACTTGTATAATAATTCAAACTTATCGTCTGGGTTGAAGGACACTCTCATACTGTTAGCGCATCAGTTAGGGTGTGTATATACATTGCGAGACCTTTCTCCCATTTCATGCGTTGATTATTGTGCTTCCCAGATGAGAGGCTGTATAAGTGCATTCCGGACATTTACTGTGAGACTCCGCCTGCGTCAGCTGATCGGGGTCAAATGGCCTTGCGCGCCGATCATGTGACTATACATCTTGGGTAGGTCGTCTGTTACTAGCCACAGATCCTGTTCCGATCATGTGTCCAGGTATCATCGTTCAGTGGCTGTGTGTAGTTACGTGAGATAGGAGTGAGGAGGAGATGCCAGGGCACTACTCAGCATTCAGCAAGCCATTATATCCCATATGGAAAAAGTCTCGTATCCAGAGGCTAGAAGCAGACACCGGGGTGCTTATATCCACAGATAGCAAATCATGCGATAAAATTAGAAAAAAATATAGCACTCACCGGTTATGTTGCTGTGCAAGGTACTATTTATTTCAAGGTGGAGGTTACATGTGCGGAGAGGGCTGGTGGGGAGAGGGAGTACACGCCGTGGCAGACGACGGCCGTTTCGCACCTGTCCGGTGCTTCAGCTGGTCTGATTAGGTATGAAATCATGTCCGTTTTATCCACATCCAAAAATGTGGTTGATGTCAAATAATTAAAACATATGTTAAAAACAAGAAATATATACAAAACTTGAAGTTCAGCAACAATTTTCAGCAAACATATATAAATGTGTACGGATGAAGCCAAAATGCCTCATAAATCAACCTAGAAACACACTAAGGTCATTTTTGTCATTTAACCCTAAAGGGCCTGTTGCATTAAATCTCATAATATATTCAGCTTCCTTTCTTAGTAGCATTTTATGCGTGTTGCCTCCCCTGGCACTGGGTTCAACCAATTCTATCCCTGCAAAGGACATTACATTACAATCAGAATTATGATATTCTTTTATGTGGTTAATTAACCTGGTTGCCCCTATTCCGCTATAAATGGAGTTCCTATGCTCTCTGAATCTTACAAAGAGCTGTCGTATCGTCTTTCCAATGTAAAAATATTGGCACGGGCAAAAAATCACGTAAACGACCATTTTGGTCCTACAAGTTATCAAATGCCGCACATAATGTGAATGGCCACCAACCGGTGAGCACACTCATTAAATGCCAGAAGATTGTGGAAGTCTATGATATACATTTCATTAACAGATGGCTGAATTGGATACTATGGAGGTCGGAGAATCAAATGGTAATGGGCTAGGACTTTTGGCGGGGAGGGAGGACGCTAATACGTTCTTTCTTGAATGCAACAGCAAAACAGATACGGACATTTTAAGTGCTAAATCACTAGAACTCAAAATCTCAAATTTAGCAGAAAAAGAGATCTCTCTTTTTTGGTCGGCTCAATCACTCAGATCCTATAAAGATTGCAAACGTGTCCCTAGGGGCTTGAGGGTCATGAAAACTATCTCCTTTTATCAAGATGATATTGAATTTAAAGATTTGTGGAATGAGGTTCAGAATGAATGCTCTCTTAAATTTTTGGATCTAGTTTTACAAAAAAACGAGCAAGAACATGCCAAAGTTACTGCTGAACTCATCAGATTGAGGAAAGAGCTGGAGACACGTCTTTCTAGCGACCAGTGGAAAACATTCTTACAGCATCTGGATAAAAAACTTATCCCCTATCAATCCATAATAAAGGAACGTAAAAAAGAAAAAATTTTGAGGGATAAGGCTGATTAGGAGTCCAACAATGTCTTCAGTTGGAATAAGAATACTGATAAATCTTCCTTCTTTAAAAGGAGTAAATCTAAGAGGAAATTCCACAAAGCTATTAATAGTAATAAAAAACCTGCTTGGACGACTGACTCCGATTCCAGTGGACAGGAGGAACCTCCGCCTCTTAAGAGGAGATTTAGTGATGACAAGGCCACACAATCAATCAAGTCGCCCTTTAGAAGGAGGACAAGGAGAGGTCGCGGCAGGAACAAGCGATCAGCATATGGGGAAGAGAAAGATTGTATCCTGGAGGGACTAACATCTGATCTTGTAGAGAATTCTGAAAAGAAAAAAATATATAATCTTACTGACCACCCGCTCGATAGAGCAATGATCTCGATTTTGGAGAAAGGGTTGAACTTCTGCATTCCAGAACCTTTTGATTTAGTTCAGTTTGAAATTGATTTGTATAAAGCATGTCGAAAATTGCATCTAAAAAAACATTTTGCCAGCATTAATAAGGGTGGAGTACAAGATTGTAAAAATGAAAGGCAGTGCCAGAGTGGTCCCCTTGGTTTTTCTTATGAAGGTTCGGAATATAGTAAGATCAGTAAAGACGCCCTGCAGCTTTTGAGTCTAACGGACAACAGCTTAGATAACGCACCCTTTCCCTCAGTGAAAAATAATGCGGCTGATGTGGTAGGATTTTCAAAAGGTCTAAAATCTTCATTTGTTCCACCCATATCCCCGGGCAATAAGATTGATTTATTTCAAGAAATTGTCATGAAGGATATGAGAGCGTTGAACTACCCAGTGTTGAAAAATAATTTATCTAACATTGAAAAATCTGCTTTGAAAAAAATCAAATCCCTCAAAAATGTGGTAGTAAGGAAGGCAGACAAGGGTGGGGCCACGGTTCTCATGACCACGGATTATTATTTAGAGGAGTCAAAACGTCACCTAGATAATGGTAGTGTATATCAGAAACTAGAGTGTGACCCCACTAATAAGTTGAAAGAAAAACTGAGAAGCCTTCTGAATAGACATGTGGTTTTAGGTTTCATTACAAGGAATAGAGCGGAAAAACTTTTTCCTCTATTCCCCACAAAGCCACATTGGTATTTTTTTACTAAAAGGTGCATAAGTCTGAATTTAGACCTCCGGGGAGACCCATTGTCTCCGGCTCAGGTTCACTCACGGAGCCCCTCTCAGCATACCTTGATTGGTTATTACATCCCCTGTTGGATATAATTCCCTCCTTTGTGAGGGACACAGGGGATTTGGTGACACAATTAAATCATTTTGAATGGCAGGACACTTTTTGCTGGGCGTCATTAGACGTAGAAAGTTTACTCCCAAGGATACCACAGCATTTGGGTGTTGATATTATTGCTGAGATGCTGAGGGGTCTCGGTGAAGATGATTCATTGATTAATTTTGTGGAAGAGGCTCTATTCTTTGTATTGAAAAATAACACCTTCAAATTTGGCCATACCTGGTATCAGCAAAACAGCGGGGTGGCGATGGGGACTCCTGTGGCTTGCACCTTTGCAAACCTTTTTCTTGCACATATGGAAGATAATCTCGTATACAGCCCTAATAATCCTTTCATAAGACACAAAGAAATTTATGCGTTTTGTGGATGATGTATTGATAGTTTGGGACGGGGACAGATCTCAGTTTGAGTCTTTTGTGGCATATCTGAATGAGAATAACAACTATAATATGTTGTTCACACATCATTTTGGTGATAAAACTATAGAATTCCTTGACGTTAAATTGACGGCCCAGGAAGGGAGGATTGTACGGGAACTCTATAGAAAACCCACCACTGTTAATGCTTTGTTGCATTTTGATAGTGCCCATCCGACTCACGTGCTGAGATCTGTCCCCTTTAGTCAATTCTTAAGGTTAAACAGGGTTACGAATAATCCTGATACTTTTTCTGCGCAGACTAATGATCTTAGGCAAAGGTTTCTAGAAAGGGGGTATCCCTCTAATCTCATTAATTTAATGCAAAAACAAGCAGAATGTAAGATTCAACAGGAGAAAAATATTTCCAGCGAAAATCAGAGTACCACACCTGTTAAAAAATTGGATCGTTTCATTTTTAACTTCAAATATGGCCCAATAGATCGGATGATCAAATCAATCATAAATAAAAATTGGCACATAATTGAAGGAGTATCAGACCTTAGGGAAATGGCCCTTAATAAACCCCTAGTAACACACAGAAGATGTAAAAATATTGGTGATATTATAGTCAAAAAACGGTATATACCTCCTAAAACATGGTTACACCAGGAAGGTCCCATAGGTAATCACAGATGTGGAAACTGTTCCTTTTGCGGTTTTCACATGACGGGTAACTCCTTTATAATTGGTGGCCATTCACATTATGTGCGGCATTTGATAACCTGTAGGACCAAAATGGTCGTTTACGTGATTTTTTGCCCGTGCCAATATTTTTACATTGGAAAGACGATACGACAGCTCTTTGTAAGATTCAGAGAGCATAGGAACTCCATTTATAGCGGAATAGGGGCAACAAGGTTAATTAACCACATAAAAGAATATCATAATTCTGACTGTAATGTAATGTCCTTTGCAGGGATAGAATTGGTTGAACCCAGTGCCAGGGGAGGCGACACGCATAAAATGTTACTAAGAAAGGAAGCTGAATATATTATGAGATTTAATGCAACAGGCCCTTTAGGGTTAAATGACAAAAATGACCTTAGTGTGTTTCTAGGTTGATTTATGAGGCATTTTGGCTTCATCCGTACACATTTATATATGTTTGCTGAAAATTGTTGCTGAACTTCAAGTTTTGTATATATTTCTTGTTTTTAACATATGTTTTAATTATTTGACATCAACCACATTTTTGGATGTGGATAAAACGGACATGATTTCATACCTAATCAGACCAGCCGAAGCACCGGACAGGTGCGAAACGGCCGTCGTCTGACACGGCGTGTACTCCCTCTCCCCACCAGCCCTCTCCGCACATGTAACCTCCACCTTGAAATAAATAGTACCTTGCACAGCAACATAACCGGTGAGTGCTATATTTTTTCTAATTTTATCGCATGATTTGCTATCTGTGGATATAAGCACCCCGGTGTCTGCTTCTAGCCTCTGGATACGAGACTTTTTCCATATGGGATATAATGGCTTGCTGAATGCTGAGTAGTGCCCTGGCATCTCCTCCTCACTCCTATCTCACGTAACTACACACAGCCACTGAACGATGATACCTGGACACATGATCGGAACAGGATCTGTGGCTAGTAACAGACGACCTACCCAAGATGTATAGTCACATGATCGGCGCGCAAGGCCATTTGACCCCGATCAGCTGACGCAGGCGGAGTCTCACAGTAAATGTCCGGAATGCACTTATACAGCCTCTCATCTGGGAAGCACAATAATCAACGCATGAAATGGGAGAAAGGTTTCGCAATGTATATACACACCCTAACTGATGCGCTAACAGTATGAGAGTGTCCTTCAACCCAGACGATAAGTTTGAATTATTATACAAGTTTGGAATGATTGTGAATGTAATTGTATTATCTAGTTGCTCTCTATATTTCACGTTTCTCTTTACTTAAACACAATATAACAATATAAAATATACAGTTGAAACCAGAAGTTTACATACACTATTTAAAAATAGACATATGAATGTTTTTCTCACTGACAGAATAAACCTTTCCTGTTTTAGATCTATTATGATTTCCAAAATTATTTATATTTGCCAAATGCAAGAATAATGAGAGAGAGAGAATGTTTAACAGAATTTTTATTACTTTCTGCAAAGTCAAAAGTTAACATACATTAAAAGTACAATGCCTTTAAACAATATGGGACTGCCCATATGATGTAGTCATGTCTTTGGAAGCTTCTGATTGGCTTATTGACAACATCTGAGTTAATTAGAGACACACCTGTGGATGTATTTTAATGCACACCTGAAACACACTCCTTTGTGTAGCATCATGGGAAAGTCAAAAGAAATCAGCCAAGATTTCAGGAAGAGAACCGTGGACTTGCTCAAGTCTGGTCCATCCATGGTGCAATTTCCAGATACCTTAAGGTGCCTCGTTCATCTGTACTAACAATTACAGTGGGGAAAAAGTATTTAGTCAGCCACCAATTGTGCAATTTCGCCCAGTCAAAAAGATGAGAGAGGCCTGTAATTAACATAATAGGTAGACCACAACTATGAGACAAAGTGAGAAAACAAATAAAGAAAATCACCTTGTCTGATTTGGCAAATTTTTTTTTGCAAATTATGGTGGAAAATAAATAGTCATCTAAAAACATGCAAGATTTCTAGCTCTCACAGACCTGTAACTCCTTCTTTAAGAGGCTCCTCTGTCCTCCACTCATTACTTGTCGTAATGGCCCCTGTTTGAACTTGCTATCAGTATAAAAAGACACCTGTCCACAACCTCAAACAGTCACACTCCAAACTCCACTATGGTGAAGACCAAAGAACTGTCAAAGGACACCAGAAACAAAACTGTAGACCTGCACCATGCTGAGAAATCTGAATCTGTAATAGGCAGGCAGCTTGGTGTGATTACATCAACTGTGGGAACAATAATATGAAAATGGAAGCCATACAAGACTACTGATAATCTCTCTCGATCTGGCACTCCATGCAAGATCTCACCCTGTGGGGTCAATGCTGAGTTGCATCCAAAGAACACCATACCTACTGTGAAGCAAAGGGGTGGCAACATCATGTTTTGGGGCTATTTCTCTGCAAAGGGACCAGGACGACTCATCCATGTACATGAAAGAATGAATGGGGCCATGTATCAAGAGATTTTGAGTGTAAACCTCCTTCCATCAGCAAGGACATTAAAGAAGAGACGTGGCTAGGTCTTTCAGCATGATAATTATCCCAAGCACACCGCCAGGGCAACAAAGGAGTGACTTCGTAAGAAGCATATAAAGGTGCTGGAGTGGCCTAGCGAGTCTCCAGATCTCAACCCCAATTGAAAACCTTTGGAGGGAATTGAAAGTCAGTGTTGCCCAGCAACAGGCCCAAAACATCACTTCTCTAAAGGAGATCTGCAAAGACGAATGGCCAACATACCACCCAACAGTGTGTGCCAACCTTATGAGAACTTACAGAAAATGTTTGACCTCTGTCATTGCCAACAAAGCATATATAACAAAATATTAAGATAAACTTTTGTTATTGACCAAATACTTATTTTCCACCATAATTTGCAAAAAAAAAACAAAAACAAAAAAAAAAAAATCTTGCCAAATCATACCGTTATTTTCTGGATTTTTTTTCTCACTTTGTCTCTCATAGCTGTGGTCTACTTATGATGTCAATTACATGCCTCTCATCTTTTCACAGAGCGGCCGCTGCAGGATGTTGTCATGGCTTTACTGCAGTTGAATGCTTTACGGCACCACAAAACATTCAACTGCAGTAAAGCGCTGAAAGCAGCAGCGGCGGAGGCCCTGTGTATTGGACGCGATTGTGGAGGGGTCTATGTGCCTACGGTCCACAAGAAGCACTCCTCCATGATCGCATATAATCTACGGGGCCGCCACCTCTGCTGTCAGCGCTTTACTGCAGTTGAATGCTTTACGGCGCCATAAAGCATTCAACTGCAGTAAAGCCATGACGACATCCTTAAGTGGCTGCTCCATACATCGGACGCAATCACAGAGGGGTCTGTGGGCCTGCAGACTGCACACAGACCCCTATGTAAACAACGGCAGTAAAGCCATGACGGTACCGTGCACTGCCGTATCATAGTATCATAGTTTTTAAGGTTGAAGGGAGACCATCTAGTTCAACCCGTAGCCTAACATGTTGATCCAGAGGAAGGCAAAAAAAACCCAATGTGGCAAACAAGTTCCAATGGGGAAAAAATTTCCTTCCTGACTCCACATCCGGCAATCAGACTAGTTCCCTGGATCAATACCCTGTCATAAAATCTAAAATACATAACTCGTAATATTAAATTTTTCAAGAAAGGCGTCCAGGCTCTGCTTAAATGTTAGTAGTGAATCACTCATTACAACATCATGCGGCAGAGAGTTCCATAGTCTCACTGCTCGTACAGTAAAGAATCCTCGTCTGTGATTATGATTAAACCTTCTTTCCTCAAGACGCAGCGGATGCCCCCGTGTTCCAGTCGCAGGCCTAGGTGTAAATAGATCTTTGGAAAGGTCTCTGTACTGTCCCCTCATATATTTATACATTGTGATTAGATCTCCCCTAAGCCTTCATTTTTCCAGACTAAATAACCCCAAGTTTAATAATCTGTCTTGGTATTGCAGCCCACCCATTCCTCTAATAATCTTGGTGGCTCTTCTCTGCACCCTCTCCAGTTCAGCTATGTCCTTCTTATATATCGGTGACCAGAATTGTACACAGTATTCTAAGTGCGGTCGCACTAGTGACTTGTACAGAGGTAGAACTATATTTTTTTCATGAACACTTATACCTCTTTTAATACATCCCATTATTTTATTAGCCCTGGCAGCAGCTGCCTGACACTGTCCACTAAAGTGAAGTTTACCATCCACCCATACACCCAAGTCTTTTTCTGTGTCTGTTTTACCCAGTGTTCTACAATTAAGTACATAATCATAAATGTTATTTCCTCTACCCAAGTGCATGACCTTACATTTATCTACATTAAACTTCAATTGCCACTTCTCAGCCCAATCCTCCAATTTACATAAATCTCCCTGTAATATAAAATTATCCTCCTCTGTATTGATTACCCTGCAGAGTTTAGTATCATCTGCAAATATTGAAATTCTACTCCGCATGCCCCCAACAAGGTCATTTATAAATATGTTGAAAAGAAGCGGGCCCAATACTGACCCCTGTGGTACCCCACTATGAACTGAGACCCAGTCCGAGTACGTACCATTAATAACCACCCTTTGTTTCCTATCACTGAGCCAGTTTTTAACCCAGTTACACATATTTTCCCCTATCCCCATTATTCTCATTTTATGTACCAACCTTTTGTGTGGCACCATATCAAAAGCTTTTGAAAAGTCCATATACACAACATCCACTGCATTTCCCTGATCCAAGCTTGAACTTACCTCTTCATAGAAGCTGATCAAATTAGTTTGACAGGATCAATCCCTCATAAACCCATGTTGATACTCTGTCATAAGGTTATTTTTCTTGAGATACTCCAGTATAGCATCTCTCAAGAAACCCTCAAGGATTTTACCAACCGTAGAGGTTAAACTTACCGGCCTATAATTTCCCGGCTCAGTTTTTGTCCCCTTTTTGAATATTGGCACCACATTTGCTATGCGCCAGTCCTGCGGTACCGACCCTGTTATTAAGGAATCTGAGAAGATTAAAAATAATGGTCTATCTATCACAGAACTCAATTCCTGTAGTACTCTGGGGTGTATGCCATCCGGGCCCGGAGATTTGTCAACCTTAGTGATTTCGAGGCGGCGACGTACTTCCTGCTGGGTTAAGCAGGTAATATTCAAGGGTGAATTTATGGCATCACTGGTCATG
Organism: Anomaloglossus baeobatrachus; assembly: GCF_048569485.1. Lineage (NCBI taxonomy): Eukaryota > Metazoa > Chordata > Amphibia > Anura > Aromobatidae > Anomaloglossus > Anomaloglossus baeobatrachus. The sequence goes on from NC_134363.1 coordinate 95,912,852, forward strand.
TCATCTGCCATGGCATTTTCTTGTATAAAAACCGTAGAAAAAAAGTCATTCAGCAGGTTGGCTTTACCCTCATCCCCTTCCACCTTTTCACCAAGACTATTTTTAAGGGGGTCAACACTATCGCTTTTCAGTTTTTTACTGTTTATGTAGTTAAAGAATATTTTAGGATTATTTTTACTTTCTCTCGCAATGAGTCTCTCTGTCTCAAACTTAGCTAACTTAATTTGCTTTTTACATATTTTATTTAATTTTCTATAATTATATAATGCCTCATCACTACCTACCCTCTTTAATTCTTTTAAGGCTTTCTGTTTTTCTTTTATTGCTTCCCTTACAGCTCTATTTAGCCATAGGGGTTTCCTCCTATTTCTAGAATGTTTGTTCCCATAGGGTATATTTTCTGCACAAGCCCTATTCAGGATGCTCATAAAAGTCTCCCATTTGCTTTGTGTACTTTTATTACTTAGTACATAATCCCAGTTTATTGCACTAAGATCATCTCTCAACCGTTTAAAATTTGCTTTCCTGAAGTTTAGTGTCCTTGTAGCCCCTCTACTATACATCTTACTAAAGAATACATGAAAACTTATTATTTTGTGATCACTATTCCCCAAGTAACCCCCAACTTGTATATTTGATATGCGGTCTGGCCTATTGGTTAGTACAAGGTCTAGTAGTGCTCCCCCTCTTGTGGGGTCCTGTACCATTTGTGAAAGGTAATTATCTTTCATTGTTATCAAAAATCTATTTCCTTTGCTGGAACTGCAAGTTTCTGTTCCCCAATTTATATCAGGATAGTTAAAGTCCCCCATAATAATTACCTCTCTGAGACTCGCTGCTTTATCAATTTGCTTTATGAGGAGATTCTCTACCTCTTCCATAATATTCGGTATAAGACGACCCTCGGCGTATAAGACGACCCCCAAGCTTTGAGAAGATTTTCAGGGGTTAAAAAGTTGTCTTATACGCCAGAAAATATGGTAGTAATGTCCTCCATCCTGGTAGAAATAGCATGTCCCCATCCTGAGTCCCCATGCTGGTATATATGGGCCTCCAGCCTTGGCCCCATGCTAGTATATACAAGCCTTCAGCTGGTATATATGTGCCTTCTGCCTGTGACGCATGCCGGTATAAGGGCTTCCAGCTGGTATATATGGGCCCACTGCCTTTGATCCATCCTGATGTATATGGGCCCTCATGCTAGTATATATGGGCCCGCAGTCTGGGCCCCATACTCGTATATGTGGGCTCGCAGCCTGGGCCCCATCCTGGTATATATGGGCCTACAGCCTGGGCCCCATACTGGGATATATGGGCCTCCAACCTGGGCCCCATACTTGGATATATGGGCCTACAGCCTGGGCCCCATACTGGGATATATGGGCCTACAGCCTGGGCCCCATACTGGGATATATGGGCCTACAGCCTGAGCCAATCCTAGTGTATATGGGCCTCCAGCTGGTATTTATGGGCCTCCAGCTGGTATATAGGGGCCTCCAGCTGGTATATAGGGGCCTCCAGCTGGTATATAGGGGCCTCCAGCTGGTATATAGGGGCCTCCAGCCTGGGCTCCATGCTGGTATATTTGAGCCTCCAGCCTGGGCCCCATACTGGGATATATGGGCCTACAGCCTGGGCCAATCCTAGTGTATATGGGCCTCCAGCTGGTATATAGGGGCCTCCAGCTGGTATATAGGGGCCTCCAGCTGGTATATAGGGGCCTCCAGCTGGTATATAGGGGCCTCCAGCTGGTATATAGGGGCCTCCAGCTGGTATATAGGGGCCTCCAGCTGGTATATAGGGGCATCCAGCCTGGGCCCCATGGTGGAATATATGGACCCCCAGCCTTGATCTACATGTCCCATGTTCTGCATAAAAAAAAAATCAATCATATACAGTGGAACCTAGGTTTACGAATAACTTGGTGTGCGAGTATTTCGCTATACGAGCAAAGCTTGCTGTAAATTTGTAATTCGATTTACAAGCAAGCTTTGCTGAACGAGCAAAATACTGCCCATACTTCCGGTTCCATACGCACAAACACACACATGCTGACACATCCCTCGTTCCCTCGCCAGCCTCATACCTGGTTCTTGTAGTCCACCGATATGTGGATCCGGTAACCAGCCTGACTGATACAGGAGCTGCCGCTGTGCTTCCCAATGGCAGCGCGCTGACCAATCAGAGCCACTGACGTCAGCACCCTGGCCAATCAGAGGAAAGCGGCTCATGGCACTAATGACAGATGCTGAAGGTGTGTTTGTGCATGTGTGCGCACGCGTGTTTGCGCATGTGCGCGCACGCGTGCTTGCGCATGTGCGCGCAGGCGTGCTTGTGCATGTGCGCGCATGCGTGTTTGTGAATGTGCGCGCACGCGTGTGTGAAATGGCACAATAGGGGACCAGAATGGGACATGCTACAAGTTGTGGAACGGATTGCTTGCATTCCAATGATTTCCTAAGGGAAATCTTGCTTTGCTAGATGAGTAAAATTGGTTTATGAACACTCTTCCAAAACGGATTATTCTCGTAAACCAAAGTTCCACTGTACTCACCTAATCCAGCAGGTCTTGATCGGTGCAGCGTGGGCAGGACATAGCGCGCACAAAACATCAGAGTCTCGGCGCTTTGCGATGACATCACCACGCTGGGACTCTATTGTCCTGCGCGTGCGCTGTCATCAGCGGCACTGTAGGGAGATAGTGTCTCCTAGCACTACCGCAGAGATTAACTATATTGGCACGCTGTGCACGTCAATATAGTTAATGGTAGCGCAGGATCGGGTAGGCACCCTCTTAGCACAGGGCCCGGGGTGGCCGCACCCCCTGCCACCCAGTTAGCTACGCTACTGGTCAGGAGGAATCGGCCCAAATTTCTACCAACTATTGTGAGAAGCTTGTGGAAGGATATTGAAAATAGTTTACCCAAGTCATACAGTTAAAGGCCAGTGATACCAAATACTAATGAAATGTATGTAAACACTTGACTTTACAGAAAGTAATAAAAATGCCTTAAAACATTATCTCTCTCTCATTCTGGTATTTTGCAAATACAGTGGAACCTTGGACTAAGAGTAACTTCGTTTGAAGCGCTTTGCAAGACAAGCAAAGCTTTTTAAAAATTTGTAACTTGGTTTAAGAGCAATGCTCTGCAATAAGCGCAAATACTCACTGTGCACACTTCTGGATCCTTCCTTGCACCGCACTCTGACCCGGTCTGGAGGTTACTTTTGGTACATATGTACTGAATACAGAATACCATTGTACAGTATATACTATATAGCATGTCTATGAATTTGCATTTGTGGATACAGTATTGTCCTTTCTTTCTGCTAACCAGTACAGTGAATTGCTAGTACTGTACTTCTCGCACACCAACAATGCTATCGTGCAGTTTAATGTTTTATATGTGTTTTACTGTACAGTATTTTATATTAGCGTACTGCAATTGTTTTATATGAATATAGTACATTATTTTGTATTACTGTAATAAATTTGTATAAATATAGTAAATATTTTTGGGTTGTGGAACGAATTGTCTGCATTTCAATTACCTATTTCCTATGGGAAAATTTGCTTTGATAGAAGAATAACTTGGTTTAAGAGCAGTGTCCCGGAACGAATTATGCTTGTAATCAAAGGTTCCACTGTATAAATTTTGGTAATCCTAAGTGACCTAAAACAGGAAAAGTTAAGCATGTTTTTCAGAATAAGGTGTCTTTTTAGATAGTGTATGTAAACTTCTGGTTTCATAGTTACATAGTTACTAAGGTTGAAAAAAGACCTAGGTCCATCTAATTCAACCTTCCTCCACCAGTTCTACATTTGGTCAAGAAGTCATTTATAACCAACAATGTTGTGTGTACTGAGGAAATCATCCAGCCCTTTTTTGAAAGCTGTTATAGTACCTGCCATTACTACCTCTTGTGGTAGGGCATTCCACAGTCTGACTGCTCTAACTGTAAAGAACCCTCTCCTATTTAGCTGTCAGAATCGCTTTTCTTCCACTCGCAGTGAGTGCCCCCTGGTCCTTAGTATTGTTTTCGGAAGAAATAAGTCATGTGCCAGTCCTTTCTATTGACCACACATGTATTTATACATATAAATGAGATCTCCTCTCAGACGTCTTTTTTCTAAGATAAACATATCTAACTTTTTCAACCTGTCATCATATGGGAGGCCTTCCATTCCTTGTAGTAGTCTAGTTGCCTACCTTTGAACTGACTAACTTCTGAATGTCCTTTTTAAAATGTGGAGCCCAAAACTGAATCCCATATTCCAGATGTGGCCTTACAAGTGATTTATAGAGAGGTAACAATACGTTGGGATCACGGGATCTAATCTTTCTTTTTATACACCCTAGAATCTTGTTTGCTTTTGCAGCTGCTGCTTGACATTGAGTGCTGCTGCTCAGCTTATTTGTAATGAGAATACCCAAGTCCTTCTCCTGTTCTGTAGTCCCGAGTTTACTTCCATTTAATGTATATGCAGTTATAGGATTACTCCGTCCTAGGTGCATTACTTTACATTTATCAACATTAAATCTCATTTGCCAAGTAACTGCCCATTCTGACATCTTATCCAGATCTTTTTGTAATATTATACTATCAAGGTCAGTTATTAATATCCTACATAGTTTGGTGTCATCAGCAAAGACTGACACTTTACTATCAATTCCATCCACAAGGTCATTAATAAAGAGATTAAAAAGAATTGGTCCTAGCACAGATCCCTGCGGCACCCCACTGCTGACTATGGCCCATTTAGAGAATGTACCATTAATGACTACTCTTTGTTTCCTATCTTTTAGCCAATTCCTTACCCAGTTGCATATAGTTTCCCCTAGTCCTTGCTTCTGGAGCTTTAGTATAAGGCTATTATGTGGTACAGTATCAAATGCCTTTGCAAAGTCCAAATAAATGACATCAGCTGCATTACCAATATCCAGGTTTGCACTTACCCCCTCATAGAACCCCAACAGGTTGGTTAGACACGATTTATCTTTCATGAATCCATGCTGTCTGTCAGTTATTATATTATTTTCTGCAACATATTTTTGCATGTCATCCCTTAAAATGCCCTCAAAAATTTTGCATACTACTGATGTCAAGCTTACTGGACGGTAGTTGCCTGGATCTAACCTTTCTTAAATATCGGTACCACATCAGCAATCCTCCAATCCTGAGGCACCAACCCTGTTACAAGTGAGTTTAAAAAGATTAGATACAGCGGTCTGTCAATTACGGAGCTCAATTCCCTCAATATTCGTGGATGAATGCCATCTGGCCCTGGGGATTTGTCAATGTTTAATTTACTCAGACGTAGGCGCACTTCTTCTTGTGTTAAATTAATTATATCGGGCGGTGAACTTTGATTTTTCACTTGTTGAATGATGCCTCGTACAGTCAGTTCCTTGGTGAACACAGATGAGAAATGCCTATTTAATATCGCAGTCTTTAGTTTGCCCTCTATATCTAACTTGTTATTATATTTTAAGGGGCCAATACTATCCTTTGTTTTCCTTTTGGCATTAATGTATTTATAAAAGATTTTGGGATTTATTTTAATGTCATTGGCGATTTTTGTTTCAGTAGCTAGTTTTGCTTGTTTGATCTCTTTTTTGCATTGCCTATTGATATCTTTAAAATCTTGAAGGCTGAGAATACAGAAATAGCATTTCAGGAGTATAAACGCCCTTTGTTGTTGTTTTATTATACTTTGTACAGTCTTATTTATCCATAGTGGTTTCTTTTTATTCCGGGACGTTTTATTACCAGAGGTTATACGTTTTTTACAGGACTATCAGTATATCCTTAAACTTTACCCATTTATGTTCATTATCCCTCGTTACCATGATTTTGTCCCAATCTACACCTTTAAGCTCTTCCCTTAATTTGTTGAAGCTGCTGAAAAGGGGGGAAACAAAAGGCGCAAATAGGGTTTTACCCGGTATTAACCGTGTAAGAATGTAGATAGATACACTCACCTGGAGCGGTTGTGCCAGTCACAACCCCTTGTAAAGCATATGAGTGTCCGTGTGGTTCCAGCAGCAGCCCCGTGAAGACTTAGTGAAAAAAAAAAATATATATATATACATATATATAAGAATCGGGTTTTAGCCGCGCTAAGAAACCACTGATGCCAGGATATAGTTTATATTAAAAATCTCTTTCTTTATTACAGCATCCAACGCGTTTCAGAGACATGAACCGTCTCCTTCTTCAGGGAAAAAGAGAATACATGCATAGTACACAGGCCGGTTACTTATAGAGGAGTTCAATACGCCATGCTACCAGCTATGACGTCAATGCTCTCATGGTAACGGAGTGACTCATAGACACGTGAAAAATACAGAGGAGGAGTATTGACTGCTGAGTACAAAGCATATAAACGGAGCATTGAAAGAAATAAATATATAATGAATAAAAATGTATATAACATGGAATTATAAATTGGAGAAAAAACATTGACCCAAAACTATACATAAAAATGTGTGCTGTTTGGTTTTTCAGAGCGCGTCCATATGATTACAGGTGCATGCGCTCACTGTGATTCTCGAACTCAAAAAATTAAAAATCACTCTGCTGAGTACTAAGTGATTAGTGCACGTCCAGGACTCTAAAGCCGACTGTTTGTAAAGAAAAATGAATAGATAAAGCACCTAGTGAGGAGAAAGTTTCTGAATTCACTGATTCTGTGGAGAGTGTACATTACGTTTAGGAATTAGAAGCTCAGAGTGTTAGAAGAAATCCTAGAAAGCAAAAGATAGTGTACGTGAAGGGCGCCTGCATGAAGACACAGAGCAAGTTCTCAATGAGAACAAGGGGTGAAACAAGTTCAGACCGTGGGAACTAAAGGAGTGCGCCTGCGTGAAAGCACGGTGAAGGTGACACAGAGTAGCAAAGCCTGAGAAAAAGACAGGCTCGGCTCAGATTACAAGTATACACTGCTGACATTAGAAATTAAAATACATATAAATGTTTTTAGATGCCCAAACAAAGGAAATAAATAATTTACTTGATTGCTCAAAAACATGCCGACATACCAGAGGTGTATTTATTATATGTGATCCCCGAACTCAGGAGGTTTGAGCACTGAATTGTGCGACATGGGTTAGTGAAAATCCCTTCCTCCAAAGACTGACCGGTTAAACGGTGAGTTGGTTTTAAGAGATTACTATAAGTGTCACAGTGAAAAGATAAGGAAAAATGCAATTAGCTCGTGTTATCAACCTGAGCGCTATTTTCTGAAAGGAAAAAAGACCATGTGTTCAAAGAGAAAGGGGAGGATCAGTTGTAAAGCACTGAACAAACTATCTATGGAGATAGGACAAAGCAAGTTCAAGCCGTGGTGATTTTTCCAAAGAAAGTGCATATGTGAATATACAAAAATCCGAATGTAAAAATTGGTATAGCAGAATTTTGAGAAAAACGGTACAGAAAAATAAATATAAAAATGAATAAGTAATAAATAATAAAACTATGTGAAAACGAAAATTACTTGCCCGGGTTACCTGAGCCGTGGAAAAAGAAATGTCTCACATAATGGTATGATTGACTGCATAAAATTACAAATTTGTGAAAAGAAATGAGAATTATGCCTGTAATGCATAGAAACGCGCTGGGATAAACTTTTTAAATAAAATTTATATGAACCATTATGAATATATGGTCCAATGATATTAATATTAATACTGACCATAAAGAACAATAAAGGCAATAAAGATAAAAAGTGGTAGTACGGGGGTTCATTACATTCACAGCTGAGCCTTTTTAGATGATATACTGATATGAGGATGAACAATTAAAATGAATGTACAATAAAAACATATATAATAAAAGATGTAAGATATATGGAAAAGATATAAATGAGCATAAAAAAAATCGATAATACATGAAAGGAATGTGCATTAGTAAATAAATATACACTCCATAAGACTTAAAAAACTTAATAAAAAAGATCCGCTATTTCATTCAGACCAAATGGGTTTAGGGTATTGAGTTTATGTATCCAGAAGGTTTCTTTGCGACTGAGTGCCTCTGGCCTATTATGCACCAAAGGACCAACCTGCTCAATGGGAGTAATCTTAAAATCCAAACTTTTATTGTGTTGAATCGTACAATGTTTGGATAGACCATGTAAAAGATAACCGGATCTTATATTGTGACGGTGTGAATTAAGTCTATTGTGTAGGGCCTGACTTGTCCTACCGACATACAATTTACCACACGAACATTCTATTAAATATACAATAAAGCTCGATTGACATGACAGTCTATCCTTTATTTTAAATGATTCGCCACCATCAGAGGAGCAGAAAGAGGTCCTGCCATGACAAATGCTTTTGCAGCATAGGCATTTACTGGAACCGCATCTGTATGAGCCGGCTGGAGCATGGGATTCGGACTGTGCTGCTTTTGATTTTAATCTGCTTGGTGCCAATATATTTTTTAATGTAGGGGCACGCCTGAAGGTGATTCCCGGAGTGGGGGGTAGTACAGATTTAAGAAAGGGGTCACTCTGCAAAATCCCCCAATGTTTCAGTAAAATATTCCTTATTGTTAAATTGTCACTACTGTATGTGGTGATTAGGTTCAAATTCCAATCCTGTTTCTCTTGTTTGACCATGTTATTCTGTACCCCACAGTTTGAGCGGGAGGTGGGTACTCCTTTTTGGCTTTATGAGATCCGCTTGTCTCAGACAGGAGGATTCATTAAAAGCCTTCTGGATCAAAGATTTGGGATATTCTTTCTCCAGAAACCGTTGTCTTAAAACTTCCACTTGGTTCCTAAAGTCAGTATCTTGTGTGCAATTTTTTCTAATTCTTTTATATTGATTTATTGGAATATTATTTAGCCATTTTTTATAGTGTTCACTATTGTAGTGTACATAACCATTGGTGTCCACTTCTTTAAAATAATTTTTTGTGCAGATTTTGTTCCCCTCAATAAAAATCAGTAAGTCCAAAAAATGAATTTCCTCAGTATGAACTGTGGAGGTAAATTCTAGACCCCATTCATTATTATTTAAATGGTTGAGAAAAACATTCACATCCGAGAGTTTACTGTCCCAAATAAAGAAAAGGTCATCGACAAACCTTTTGTAAAGTATGATACCTTCCTTGAAAGGGCCATTTTCTATGTGAATCATTTCGAAGACCCCCATGAATAGATTGGCGTAGGAACATGCAGCCTTTGACCCCATTGCTGTCCCAAGGCATTGGTGGTACAAAATATCAGAAAATAAAAAATAATTATTTTGGAGTATAAAACTCATGCTTCTGAGGATAAAGGATTTTTGAGGCCAGGGAATCTCATTGTCATTTTCAAGAAAAAGACTGATGCTAAAAAGACCCAAATGATGCCGGATGTTGGAATACAATGATGCTACGTCGATGGTAACAAATATATAGGAATCTTTCCAAGGGAGGTCACTGATCCTTTCAATAAGATGAGTGGAATCTCTCAAATGGCTACTTAAGTTCCATACATATGGTTGTAGGACCAAATCTACATATTTGGCTAGATTTGAAGTCAGGGAGTCGATGCCTGAAATTATGGGCCTGCCTGGTGGATTGGACAAGTTCTTATGGATTTTTTGTAAGTGATAAAAAAAGGCTTTGACCGGATTTTTAATTTCTAGGAATTTTTTCTCTGCAGAGTTAAAAAGGCCGCCAGCAGTTGCCTCTTTGATAAGAATTTTATACGCATTCACGGCTTGATCATAATCATCTTCTTTCGCTATTTTATAATAAATTGTGTCAGATAAAATCCTGTGGGCTTCCTTTAAGTAGAAAAAATTGCACACAAGATACTGACTTTAGGAACCAAGTGGAAGTTTTAAGACAACGGTTTCTGGAGAAAGAATATCCCAAATCTTTGATCCAGAAGGCTTTTAATGAATCCTCCTGTCTGAGACAAGCGGATCTCATAAAGCCAAAAAGGAGTACCCACCTCCCGCTCAAACTGTGGGGTACAGAATAACATGGTCAAACAAGAGAAACAGGATTGGAATTTGAACCTAATCACCACATACAGTAGTGACAATTTAACAATAAGGAATATTTTACTGAAACATTGGGGGATTTTGCAGAGTGACCCCTTTCTTAAATCTGTAATACCCCCCACTCCGGGAATCACCTTCAGGCGTGCCCCTACATTAAAAAATATATTGGCACCAAGCAGATTAAAATCAAAAGCAGCACAGTCCGAATCCCATGCTCCAGCCGGCTCATACAGATGCGGTTCCAGTAAATGCCTATGCTGCAAAAGCATTTGTCATGGCAGGACCTCTTTCTGCTCCTCTGATGGTGGCGAATCATTTAAAATAAAGGATAGACTGTCATGTCAATCGAGCTTTATTGTATATTTAATAGAATGTTCGTGTGGTAAATTGTATGTCGGTAGGACAAGTCAGGCCCTACACAATAGACTTAATTCACACCGTCACAATATAAGATCCGGTTATCTTTTACATGGTCTATCCAAACATTGTACGATTCAACACAATAAAAGTTTGGATTTTAAGATTACTCCCATTGAGCAGGTTGGTCCTTTGGTGCATAATAGGCCAGAGGCACTCAGTCGCAAAGAAACCTTCTGGTACATAAACTCAATACCCTAAACCCATTTGGTCTGAATGAAATAGCGGATCTTTTTTATTAAGTTTTTTAAGTCTTATGGAGTGTATATTTATTTACTAATGCACATTCCTTTCATGTATTATCGATTTTTTATGCTCATTTATATCTTTTCCATATATCTTACATCTTTTATTATATATGTTTTTATTGTACATTCATTTTAATTGTTCATCCTCATATCAGTATATCATCTAAAAAGGCTCAGCTATGAATGTAATGAACCCCCGTTCTACCACTTTTTATCTTTATTGCCTTTATTGTTCTTTATGGTCAGTATTAATATTAATATCTTTGGACCATATATTCATAATGGTTCATATAAATTTTATTTAAAAAGTTTATCCCAGCGCGTTTCTATGCATTACAGGCATAATTCTCATTTCTTTTCACAAATTTGTAATTTTATGCAGTCAATCATACCATTATGTGAGACATTTCTTTTTCCACGGCTCAGGTAACCCGGGCAAGTAATTTTTGTTTTCACATAGTTTTATTATTTATTACTTATTCATTTTTATATTTATTTTTCTGTACCGTTTTTCTCAAAATTCTGCTATACCAATTTTTACATTCGGATTTTTGTATATTCACATATGCACTTTCTTTGGAAAAATCACCACGGCTTGAACTTGCTTTGTCCTATCTCCATAGATAGTTTGTTCAGTGCTTTACAACCTATCCTCCCCTTTCTCTTTGAACACATGGTCTTTTTTCCTTTCAGAAAATAGCGCTCAGGTTGATAACACGAGCTAATTGCATTTTTCCTTATCTTTTCACTGTGACACTTAGGCTATGTGCGCACTAGGCATTTTTGCCGCGTTTTTAGCGGCGTTTTTTACCGCGTTTTTGTGCTGAAAACGCAGTGACATTGCTTCCCCAGCAATGTCAATGGGTTTTCAGAAGTGCTGTCCTCACACAGCGTTTTTTTTTAGCTGCGTTTTTGTGGTGACCACAAAAACGCAGTATGTCAATTATTTCTGCGTTTTCCACTGCGTTTTTCACTCATTGAATTCAATGAGATGTTAAAAACGCAATGAATAACGCATATAGCCGCGTTTCTATGACTAAAAACGCAGCTATAAACGCAAGGGGTGGGTACTACAGTGACGTGTACAGGAAGAGGATTCCTTCTGTTGGTAAACACAGAAGCAGGAATCCTCCCGGTACCGTCACCGCTGCCTCCACCTCCCGTCCTGTGCATGTCAGCTCCGTGCGGCGCCATGTCTGGGCGGGAGGTGGAGGCAGCGGCGAAAACCAAAGTGAACAGTAGAAAAAAAAAAAAAAATGTCATATACTCACCTGTCCGCAGGGTCCCGGTGCCATGCCCGCTCCCATCTCCTCCCGGTCCCGCCGCTCTGGCTGTGTGCAGTCTCCCCGGGGCAGGACCTTGCTTGCAGGACCTGGCGCTGATCACCTGATGCAGTCACCTGACGCATCAGCTGATCGCGGTGTCGCCGGCTTTTTCGCGCCCGGCTATCAGCTGATCCTGCCGTCAGGGGACTTCATCAGCTGATTACCGGCAGCGATCGTATAGGATCAGACTCCTGTCCAATCGATCGCTCCAGGAGCTGCCGGTAATCAGCACAGCACATAAGTGAGTATTTTTTTTTTTTTTTTTCTACTGATGCATCAGCTGATTGTATAATCGGCTTTTATACAATCAGCTGATGTGTGATGTGATTCAGGCACTTGATCCTGACACATCATCTGATCGCTTTGCCTTCCAGCAAACCGATCAGATGATATTGGATCCTGATTGGACGGCGCGGGACCCTGACCCAGGATTACTGCGGAGGGGGGTTTATTTCAATAAAGATGGAGTCACTAATTGTGTTGTGTTTTATTTCTAATAAAAATATTATTCTGTGTGTTGTGGTTTTTTTTTATCTGTACTAGAAATTCATGGTGGCCATGTCTAATATTGGCGTGACACCATGAATTTCGGGCTTAGGGCCAGCTGATAATATACAGCTAGCCCTAACTCCATTATTACCTGGCTAGCCACCCGGCTTCAGGGCAGCTGGAAGAGTTGGATACAGCGCCAGAAGATGGCGCTTCTATGAAAGCGCCATTTTCTGGGGTGGCTGCGGACTGCAATTCGCAGTGGGGGTGCCCAGAAAGCATGGGCACCCTGCACTGTGGATTCCAATCCCCAGCTGCCTAGTTGTACCCGGCTGGACTCAAAAATTAGGCGAAGCCCACGTCATTTTTTTTTTTTAATTATTTCATGAAATAATTAAAAAAAAGGGCTTCTCTATATTTTTGGCTCCCAGCCGGGTACAAATAGGCAGCTGGGGGTTGGGGGCAGCCCGTACCTGCCTGCTGTACCCGGCTAGCATACAAAAATATGGCGAAGCCCATGTCATTTTTTTTTTCTTTTTGGGCAAAAAACTGCATACAGTCCTGGAAGGAGGATGCTGAGCCTTGTAGTTCTGCAGCTTCTGTCTGCTCTCCTGCATACACTAGTGAATGGAGGATGCTGAGACTTGTAGTTCTGCAGCTGCTGTCTGCTCTCCTGCATACACTAGTGAATGGAGGATGCTGAGACTTGTAGTTCTGCAGCTGCTGTCTGCTCTCCTGCATACACTAGTGAATGGAGGATGCTGAGACTTGTAGTTCTGCAGCTGCTGTCTGCTCTCCTGCATACACTAGTGAATGGAGGATGCTGAGACTTGTAGTTCTGCAGCTGCTGTCTGCTCTCCTGCATACACTAGTGAATGGAGGATGCTGAGACTTGTAGTTCTGCAGCTGCTGTCTGCTCTCCTGCATACACTAGTGAATGGAGGATGCTGAGACTTGTAGTTCTGCAGCTGCTGTCTGCTCTCCTGCATACACTAGTGAATGGAGGATGCTGAGACTTGTAGTTCTGCAGCTGCTGTCTGCTCTCCTGCATACACTAGTTCTGCAGCTGTCTGCTCTCCTGCATACAATGAACATTTTGAAGAAGGAAATGACATGAGACCTTTTTTTTTTTTTTTTCATCAACAATCTTTAATGGCATTGTGCACTGATTAAAAACGCAGTGAGTAAAAACGCAGCAAAAAACGCACCAAATCGCGGCAAAAACGCATGCGTTTTTGCCGCGTTTTTTTAGCCGCGGGTGCGTTTTTTAGACAAAAACGCACATAAAAACGCAGCGTCAAAAAAACGCCTAGTGCGCACATAGCCTTATAGTAATCTCTTAAAACCAACTCACCGTTTAACCGGTCAGTCTTTGGAGGAAGGGATTTTCACTAACCCATGTCGCACAATTCAGTGCTCAAACCTCCTGAGTTCGGGGATCACATATAATAAATACACCTCTGGTATGTCGGCATGTTTTTGAGCAATCAAGTAAATTATTTATTTCCTTTGTTTGGGCATCTAAAAACATTTATATGTATTTTAATTTCTAATGTCAGCAGTGTATACTTGTAATCTGAGCCGAGCCTGTCTTTTTCTCAGGCTTTGCTACTCTGTGTCACCTTCACCGTGCTTTCACGCAGGCGCACTCCTTTAGTTCCCACGGTCTGAACTTGTTTCACCCCTTGTTCTCATTGAGAACTTGCTCTGTGTCTTCATGCAGGCGCCCTTCACGTACACTATCTTTTGCTTTCTAGGATTTCTTCTAACACTCTGAGCTTCTAATTCCTAAATGTAATGTACACTCTCCACAGAATCAGTGAATTCAGAAACTTTCTCCTCACTAGGTGCTTTATCTATTCATTTTTCTTTACAAACAGTCGGCTTTAGAGTCCTGGACGTGCACTAATCACTTAGTACTCAGCAGAGTGATTTTTAATTTTTTGAGTTCGAGAATCACAGTGAGCGCATGCACCTGTAATCATATGGACGCGCTCTGAAAAACCAAACAGCACACATTTTTATGTATAGTTTTGGGTCAATGTTTTTTCTCCAATTTATAATTCCATGTTATATACATTTTTATTCATTATATATTTATTTCTTTCAATGCTCCGTTTATATGCTTTGTACTCAGCAGTCAATACTCCTCCTCTGTATTTTTCACGTGTCTATGAGTCACTCCGTTACCATGAGAGCATTGACGTCATAGCTGGTAGCATGGCGTATTGAACTCCTCTATAAGTAACCGGCCTGTGTACTATGCATGTATTCTCTTTTTCCCTGAAGAAGGAGACGGTTCATGTCTCTGAAACGCGTTGGATGCTGTAATAAAGAAAGAGATTTTTAATATAAACTATATCCTGGCATCAGTGGTTTCTTAGCGCGGCTAAAACCCGATTCTTATATATATGTATATATATATATTTTTTTCACTTAATTTGTTGAAATCAGCTTTCCTAAAATTCCAGGTTTTAGCATTTCCCCTTTGAAATGTTCTATTGAATATTACGTTGAAGCTTACCATATTATGATCGCTGGTGCCTAAGTGCTCCCGGACCTGTAGATCTGAAATTGTACCCGGCCTATTTGACAGGACCAAATCTAGCATATTATCTCCCCTCGTCGGTTCATCTACCATCTGAGAGAGGTAATTGTCTTGAATGGTAGATAAGAATTTACAGCTTTTAGCACAACCAGAAGATTCTATGTCCCACTGTATGTCTGGATAGTTGAAATCCCCCATAATAAGAACCGGATTATTATTAGCTGCCTTTTCAATTTGTTCCAGCATTTCACCCTCTATTTGTTCAGGTATGTTAGGAGGCTTATAGCAAACTCCAATTAGCATTTTTCCATTATTCCCCTCCCCATGTACATTTACCCATACTGACTCTTCATTGTTGCAGTTCCCCCCAATGTCATCATTCAACACAGGTTTTAGGTTAGATTTGATAAATATACACACCCCACCACCTTTTTTGTCTTTCCTGTCCCTACTAAATGTACTATAACCCTGTATGTTTGTCACCCAGTCATGGCTTTCATCCAGCCAGGTTTCCGTAATGCCCACCACATCATAATGCATGGTTGACATAAAAGTCTCCAATTCATTCATTTTGTTTGCAAAACTTCTTGCATTTGCCAGTAGACATTTAATCCTATTAACACCTTTATTACTCCTAGCCTCCCTACGTTCCTTGCATGTCCCGTCCCCCCCTAATCCTTCATTGACCCCTACCATCTCACTGTCTCTATCTGCTCTATCTATCCCCTTTTTTGCTCCACTACCCTCCCTCCCCCCAGATCCCAGTTTCAACTGTAAATTATATTTATATAATACAAGCTGTAGTACCCGGTGTTGCCCCGAATAGTAACAAAGTCTCAATCTCCCACTCTCACCACTGAAATCATAACTCACACATAAGCTGTCTTCTATTAAGAATGTCCTTTGTTGCCTATATCAACCAAATCAGAGCTCCTATTAAGGACCTGTAGCAAAATAGAAGTAAAGCTGTGATTGGTTGCTATAGGCCACCTGATAAATATCCAGGCAAAACAGCCAATATATAACCTCACACATCCATACAGTAAGTAAACTTTTTTTTGGCAAATATCTAAAGCGCGTGGTTTAAATTTCCCTTCAAAACAGTCTATGATATTAAACCACAAAAAGAGGAATAAACTTTCCTCCAAAAATTTCAAAACTAATTCTCAGCAAAAAAGGGCAACCGTGTTTACCTACCTAGGCCACAGAATCAAATTAACTAACAGGATGGAGCAAATCCCCTCAAAGATCGATGCAACAGGTGCAAGCACTGTCAATCCATAGAGGGGTGATTGTCTTCGTGTTAAAATTGCACATAAAAAGACTTGTATCAGGCACCGTTCACACATGTAGGTGCACAGTGTCTGGCTAACAGCCTATTAGTGACGCCCTTACTATTCGATTAGGCGGGCTGCCCAGCACTATATAAGTGCACCACACAGGAACGGAGACCCCAGTTTCCAAGGCCCCTGATGTTCCCCGAGTCAGTCAAATGAGGTGGCTGTGCATAATTTTGTAATTGTAAATACGATGGTGCGAATATACACACATACATATACTCTGCTTTATATATTAGGCTAGTTTCACACTTGCATTGAACGGCATCCGTCACAATGCGTTGTGTAACGCATGTGACGGATGCCTTGCAAAAAGTGTGATAATAAAGGCCACGGATTCCAGTGAAATAACGCGTTTCGTTAAGTTTTCTTTAGCCGAGAGAGCCCTCATCTTCACCGCACACATCCCAACACTACAGCCCTCATCATCCCCGCACACATCCCGAAACTACAGCCCTCTTCATCCCCGCACACATCCCGACACTACAGCCCTCATCATTCCCGCATACATCCCGACACTACAGCCTTCATCATCACTGCGCACACACCGGCACTACTGCACCCATCATCTCCACACACACACACTGGCATTACCTTAGTGACGTCCTTGCTGACAGCGCGATTCACTTCAGTTGCTGCGTGGATCTCACAGGAGCGGCAGTGTTCTACTGCCGCTCCTGTCAGCTTCATGTAGCAGAGCTGGATGCGTCGCGGGACCTCGTGTGGATTACGCCGGACCTGGAGGGGTATTTGGGGATTTTAATAAAGTGGTCAAAGAGGGTGTTTTTTGTCTTTTATTCCAAATAAAGGATTTTTTCGGGTGTGTGTGTATATTTACTTTCACTTACAGGTTAATCATGGAAGGTATCTCGGGGAGACGCCTGTCATGATGAACCTAGGACTAAAGGGGGCTTTACACGGTAGCAATATCGCTAGCAATTTGTAGCGATAGCGAGCGTGAAAGTACCCGCCGCCGTCGCGCATGCGATTGTTTGTGATCGCTGCCGTAGCGAACATTATCGCTACGGCAGTGTCACACATACTTACCTGGTCGACGTTGTCGCTATGACTGCCGAACAATCCTTCCTTCAAGGGGAAGGGACGTTCGGCATCACAGCGACGTCACCGCAACATCACTAAGCGGCCGGCCAATCAAAGCGGAGGGGCGGAGATGAGAAGGATGTAACAACCCGCCCACCTCCTTCCTTCCGCATTGTGGCCGGCGGCAGGTAACGAGCCGTTCCTCGCTCCTGCGGTGTCACACACAGCGATGTGTGCTGCTGCATGAGCGATGAACCACCTGGATAAACAACCCTTACCGATTTTTGAGTTTGGGACGACCTCTCCATGGTAAACGATTTTCACCATTTTTGAGGTCGCTGGTCAGTGTCACACGCTGCGATATCGTTAATGACGCCGGATGTGCGTCACTAACAACTTGACCCCGACGACAAACCATTAACGATATTGTAGCGTGTAAAGCCCCCTTTAGTGGCAGCTATGGACTGCTGTCATTAACTCATTACCTCGATTGCCACCGCACCAGGGCAATTCGGGATGAGCCGGGTAGAGTCCCAGGACTGTCGCATCTAATGGATGCTACAATTCCGGGTGGCTGCTGGATGATATTTTTAGGCTGGGGGGCTCCCCATAACGTGGGGCTCCCCATCCTGAGAATACCAGCCTTCAGCTGTGTGGCTTTACCTTGGCTGGTATCAAAATTGGGGGGGACCGCACGCCATTTTTTTTTAATTATTTATTGTACTGCACGATATAGACCCGCCCACCGGCGGCTGTGATTGGTTGCAGTGAGACAGCTGTCACTCAGCGTGGGGGCGGGTCTGACTGAAACCAATCATAGGCGCCGGTGAGCGGGGGAAGCAGTGAAGACGAGATTGAATAATGGGCGGCCGGCTTTTTCAAAAGAGGAAAAGCCGCCAGAGCTTTGTGACAGCAGTGCAGCGTCGCACCCGTGATCGGTGAGTATGAGAGATGGGGGAGAGAGACCAGGAGTGATTTTAAACTATATCGATCGTTCTGCTGGACATGCTGAGCATGCGCAGTAGAACGTGACGAATTCCGTCAGCGGATTCCGACAGAATCCGTCAAGGTGCACTATTTTAACGACACAAAAAACGCTACATGCAGCGTTCCTTCTGCCCGATGCAACATCAAAATAACGACGCTGCGTCGTGCAGCAGATGCAACGCAAGACCATCCGTTGCTATCCGTAGCTAATAGAAGTCTTTGAGGAATATAACAGTTTCCTGCAACGGTTACCGTAATTACTCAAGGCTGCGGATAGCAACGGAAGCTGTCCAACGCAAGTTTGAAAGTAGCCTTAGATTGTAATTTTAATGTGGGGTTACCTTGATTGTACCTAGTCTACATGACACATTGTGGAATGATTGAGAGAAGTCTTCTTGTGACCCAATGGTATAAATAGCTCCGTATACCGCTTGTGTGTTTATGCTATGCACACTGCAGAATCTTCATATACAAGCCATATGGTAACACATTTCTTTTTTCTACTTACTTTTCTCTTGTACCGGCTCAGGTTTTTTTACAAGGCTTTCAGCCGCATCTTTCTGCTCTGATTTTATAACAGCCTTTGGATCTGTTAAAAAAAAAAAAAAAAAAAATCATGACTCCAAAGATAACACTGTTCTACAATTTTTGCAGAAGTTGTCAGGTTCAGTTATGAAATGATCTAGTTGCTCACTCTACTCAAAGACAATATAACAATATAAAACTAAGTGATATTTTTATATTATTGTAATTCTTACGCGATGTTTCCTTGATTGTACCCGGTCTGCAGGACATGTGAGAGGAACCGGCGAGAGGAGTGAAGAGGTGACCCAGCTGTATACTTTATGTCATTGTCACTCTGCATTTAGTTGAGAAAGGTCTTTGTCAGTCGAAACAATGCACTTTGGCTTGAAGATGTACTTTGGATAATAAAAAAAACAAATGACTATTTTGGTGCCTTAGAAATACTTCATTTTTGGATATGTGGACAACTTGGTGGGAAGTTGTTCCTAACATGTATGGGGGGAAAAAAAGCTCCAGGCAGATGTTATTCTTGGTGGGATTTGATGCTCTACAGCAGAGGTCTCAAACACGAAGTCCGCGGGCCGCATGCGGCCCGAGGCTGCTTATTGTGGGGCAGATTGCCCGCAGACCCCGTGACGATCGTTACTATGCAGGGGGCCGGCACGGATTTACTACAGTTGATGCATTTGCAGCACAGCGCGGGCTAGGAGCTCTCTGCACTCTACCAATCAGGATCGGAACAATCGCGGTCGCAGGGGTCGCCACACAGGAGTCACAGGAGGCAGCAGCTGCTCTGGAGGTAACATGTCCTTGGCTACTTAAACAATTGCTTATTCCCTGTTCTCCACGCCCATAAACCCGCCGACCTCTTTCCACTGAAGCCGATGCTGAGAGGTGGGCGGGTTTATGGTTACAGTGATCACCCGGCCGCTGGCTTTGAGCATCGGCTGGCAATGGATCCCCCACTGGCCCCCTGACAGTCTCTCCTCCAGCATACAGCACATATGCTGCATTTTCCGTTTATCAGAAGAGGGGAGAAATGCTGAGCACAGCCATCCCCGGCTACACTCACTGCTACAGAGCCGCGCAGGAGTAAGCCCCGCCTACCAGGAGTAGGGTGCTGAGGGAAAGAGGCTTTTTCCCTCAGCACCCAGCTTTCCCATGCTCTTGCTATACATTTTTCCTTCCGCATCCAGCTTTCCCATTGCTCTGATATCCCTCAAAACCCAGATTTCATATATTCTGATATATATCTTGTCCTCAGTGCCCAGCTAATGCGGAGTGCTGGGTCACTCACCCATGCTCTGCTATACATCTTTCTCTTGGTGCTAAAGGTGGGAAAATAAAAGGTGCAATAGGGTCTTACCCGATATAACGTGAGGTGATAAGAAAGAAATAGGTACACTCACCTGATGGGGTTGTGCCAGTCACAACTCCTTAAATCGCATGTGAGTGTCCGCGTGGTTCAAGCAGCAGCCCCGTGATATCGTAGTAGAAATATAATCAAAGGGAAAATGGGTATATGCAGCGCTTAAAAACCACTGATGCAGAATTAATGTAGAAATTTCTTTTTTATTTCAGCATTCCAACGCGTTTCAGAGACAAGTACCGTCTCCTTCAGGGAAAAAGAAAAAAAAAGGAGACGGTCCTTGTCTCTGAAACGTGTTGGATGCTGAAATAAAAAGGACATTTCTACATTAATTCTGCATCAGTGGTTTTTAAGCGCGGCATATACCAGTTATCCCTTTGATTATATTTCTAATACATCTTTCTCTTTGCACTCAACTTTCCCATGTTTTGCTATACATCTTTCCCTCACCACCCAGCTTTCCCATGCTCTGATATCAAGGGCAAGCTGGGTGCTAAGGGAAAGTTGTATAGCAGAGCACTGGAAACCTGGGTGCTGAGGACAAGATGGATATCAGAACATGGAAAGCTGGGTGCTGAGGGGAAAAAGGGATATCAGAGCATGGGAAAGCTGGGTGCTGAGGAAAAGAGTTAAGTGTCAGCATAATCAACCTGTACCCCAAGGGGGGGCCCTGGTCCTAAATTTGCATCGGGGCCCATCGAACTCTAGTTACGCCACTGATACCAATGTCAAGCAGGTAACATCGCTGTATGAAGTCAGCTGATTGCCTGTGAATGGTAGAGAGCAGAGAGCTCCTGGCGCGCGCTGCGCCGCAAATGAATCAAGTGTAGTAAAGCCCTGCTGGCGCCTGCCCCCTGCATAGTAACACGATCGACACGGGGTCTACGGGTTTGCAGGCCACAAGCAGTTAAGAGAAAACAGGGAACGGAGGAAAGGTGAGAAGATTTTTCTTTTTTTGTGTATGTCAAGAACGGCATAATAGAGAACTAGGATGAGGACTGGAGACATTATTACTTGGGCACAGTGCCGCAAGGACGGGCACAATGTCGCAAGGACGGGCATAATGCCACAGAGATGGGCACAATGCTAAAAGGATGGGCACAATGCTGCAAGGATGGGCACAATGCTGCAAGGATGGGCACAATGCTGCAAGGATGGGCACAATGCTGCAAGGATGGGCACAATGCTGCAAGGATGGGCACAATGCTGCAAGGATGGGCACAATGCTGCAAGGATGGGCACAATGCTGCAAGGATGGGCACAATGCTGCAAGGATGGGCACAATGCTGCAAGGATGGGCACAATGCTGCAAGGATGGGCACAATGCTGCAAGGATGGGCACAATGCTGCAAGGATGGGCACAATGCTGCAAGGATGGGCACAATGCTGCAAGGATGGGCACAATGCTGCAAGGATGGGCACAATGCTGCAAGGATGGGCACAATGCTGCAAGGATGGGCATAATGCTGCAAGGATGGGCACAATGCTGCAAGGATGGGCACAATGCTGCAAGGATGGGCACAATGCTGCAAGGATGGGCACAATGCTGCAAGGATGGGCACAATGCTGCAAGGATGGGCACAATGCTGCAAGGATGGGCACAATGCTGCAAGGATGGGCACAATGCTGCAAGGAGAGGCAGTATGCTACTGGGCAGATTACTATTGGGCACAAAGATGGGCACATTACTACTGGGCACAAAGATGAGTACAATATTACTGGGTACAAGGATGTGCAGATTATTACTGGGCACAAGGATGGGTACATTACTACTAGGTACAAGGATAGGCACATTACTACTGGGCACAAGAAAGAGATAAGAATTTTTTTTTTACCATTAAAAATGATTTTTTACATATAAACGTAACAAAAAACTGCAGGTTTGCTTTAATAAACAAGCAAAAAATGTTGACAAAAAGTGATCCAAAGTTGTATAGAAGAAAATACATGGAATCTCTAAATTGTCACTTTGCCAAATGGAGGATACCAGACTTGGCCCTGCAAAGAATGCGGCCCTCCAAATATTTTTTTTTTTATGTGTGGCCTATACACCCAGCTGAGTTTGAGACTCCTGCTCTACAGGATCTTCAAGATCGATGAACGAACAGAATCTTCCAACAGATTCGTCCCCAATTTTTCTTCTGCCTAGATCAACGAGGTTTCCTCCGCTTTTCCCGCTGCCCTGCTGTTGATATCTTTACGAGGTTGCTGACTGAGGACCTTAAACAATTACCGACTTAGCGACAGTACAATTTAACTCACTGCCAGAGGTCATCAGTTACACAGCTACAACACTATAATAATGTTGTCAGAAAAGCAGCGGACAAGGGTGGGGGGGAATATTGTGATCTGGCCAGTCCAGAAGTACGAAATATAAGCATTTTAACAACTTCTAGATAAGAACACATTCACACTTGCATTGTAGTCAGCTTACCTCCTTCTCCCTGGAACTTAAAAAGATTTTGTTCCGTTCCCATGAACGAGGGTTATTGACAAGATGATGCTTGAGGGCCTGCTCACCAGCTTTCCACCTGTCCCCACGTTATAATTGCTACCAAAATCCATAAAGACGACCTCAACCCACTGGGGCATCCGATTGTGTCTGGCATAGGGGGATTATGTGAACCCATCTGCAAGTTTATTGATTTTTATTTGAAAACTTTAGTTGAGCGTTTACCCTCCTATGTTAAAAACACTACGGATGTCCTCAAACGTCTTGAAGGCGTCTTTATGGATGATGACATGCTCGTGGCCAGTGCCAACATTGAGGCACATTATACCTGCACTTAAAGGCAGTCCGTTTCTTTCTTGAGACCTCCGGTCCAGATGGCACTTTGAATGACTTTATTATCGAGTTGCTCAGCTTTGCCTTTACTAACAATTCTTTTGTTTTTAAAGATAAAAATTATCTACTGTGGTACAGCACTGCAATGGACACGACCTGCGCGCCTTCTTGCGCCAACCTTTTCCTGGGTTACTGGGAAAGGTTGGTGTTTGGTGATGGTGGCGCTCGGGCCAGTGCCCATGTGCAGTGCTGGCTCCAATATATAGATGACATTTTAGTTTTTGGCAGGGCACAGCTGAGCAGCTTAATTCTTTCCTGAGTAATCTTAACCATAATTCTTTGAATATCAAACTTACACACAGAACTCGCAGGTCTCGTTTAGACTCCCTTGACATTAAGATCACGGTTGATGAGATTGGATACGTTCAGACTGACGTGTATCATAAGGACACGTTGATCAACGCTCTCCTGTATGTGTTATCAGGTCATACTGCATCCACAATACATGCCATACCGCCCGGACAGTTCTTGAGAATGAAACGGATCTGCTCTTCTACTACCACCTTTGAGTCCCAGACATGTGATCTCCGATGCAGGTTTAGAGCCAGGGGGTATAAGTAATAGGTGCATTAAGAAGGGGTACCTTCGAGCCAAAGATACCCCTAAGAAGCCAGCTTCTTCAATATACTCCATGCCGGCCTGGCCTTGATAATCATGTGCGTTTTTTTAGCACATATAATCATGAATGGGACACGATGAGGGGCATCCTAGGTAAAAACTGGTCCGTACCTCTTACTGACCCTATATTGGCGGAGGTTTTGCCTAGGAGGCAACTGATGACAGCTAGGAGGGCTAGGAAGCTCGGGGATCTTCTTGTCAAGGGCCATTATGTCCCCCACGGCCAAATTTCTTTGGGTACAGTGGCCCCATTCAGGATTGTTTTCCCTTTGGCCATTGTTTTGCCTGTAGCAATATAATAAGGACCACCTCATTTTCTTCCTCTGATGGCAGGAGTACTTTCTCCATCGACCAGTATATTTTCTGCAACACTACACACGTAGTTTACTACGCAACCTGTCCGTGCTCCCTGATCTACGTTAGCCTCACTTCACGTAAACTCCGCGTACAGGTCAGAGAACACGTCAGGGATATTATCGCAGCGGGGTCAGTGGATGATGTTACGCTACTCAAAACCCTCCCCCATCACTTTAGGGCTCACCACAAATGTAACCCTAAATCCCTTCAGATCCGGGGTTTTGATGTTATCCATGGCGGGATCGGAGGGGGGAATTTGCGCAAGATCCTCAGACAACGTGAGTCTAAATGGATAGTAATTTTGAATACTCTTGTTCCTACAGGCCTTAATGAGGTGGCGAGTTACGCCCCCTTCCTGTGAGGCAGTTCACTCATCAAATATTCTATAACCAAGGGAAATTATTGCATAAACCAAAAATATATATATAACCCTTAAAAACATCAACTTTATTCTAGCAAATTTAAAAACATCGAAAATTACACACTCTCCGAAGGCTATCCCTCACCTGCCCCACCAAAAGATATGAAAGGTGCTCACATCTAAAGACAAGGTGCAAATAGTGTTGGTGAAATTTTAACAACTGGACAATCAAAATTATATATCAAACACACATGCACCAATTCCACCTCACAATAATGAAAGAGGTTTAGGAACGTTTTTGTACAGGAGTAAGAGAGGTGACATATAGATACATATACCCTATTAATGAACTCTCCCTCCTGTCCACTGCCTTTCATGGAGGTCGGCACCCTAATGAAAAGCGATATGGCGCCCCCACTCTCTGATGGCTAACCCTGAACTGCCCTAATGCACCCTAGCAGCAGGTAAATAAAGTGCTTATGCTTGAATAAATAACAACAATGTTAATAAGCAGACAGATACATTAATTGGGATAATTAGGACTTATCTTGTCT
Organism: Anomaloglossus baeobatrachus; assembly: GCF_048569485.1. Lineage (NCBI taxonomy): Eukaryota > Metazoa > Chordata > Amphibia > Anura > Aromobatidae > Anomaloglossus > Anomaloglossus baeobatrachus. The sequence continues at coordinate 95,937,877 of NC_134363.1, forward strand.
AAATGCACCCCAGCAGCCAGTAGATAAAGTGCTTATGTTAAATAAAGTGCATAATAATATTTATAGGCAGACAGAACGATAATTGGAATAGTCAGAAGGTACTTATCATATAGAAATCCATGTGTGTCCCTCAAATTGCCTCAACACACCTCTACGCGTTTCTCCCAAAGGGGTCATAAGGAGGCTAGATACAAAGGTGTCAACAGGATGATATATGTAGATGAGCCGTTCGCTCACCCCCCCTTTTTTTGTGAGGTCTCCACTCTTCCACCATGCGTGAACCTCTTATAACTATCTTTGTACCTGTATTTTGAGGGTCTCTCTTCATCTGGTTTCATTTTGTTATAGGTGTGTACCCTGTGCTCTCCAGTGGGCACTCCCAGCAGCTGTTCTGCACGCCGTCCTCCTCTGCCTCCTGCCGACACACTCAAAGATCCAATCGCATACATTCCCACACACTCACGATATCGCACATAACGTTATAATCGCGCGCACACACTCACAACATCCAGAAATACCACATGCTTCCGGCCAAGTGATCCTCCGGCAGGTCCTGCAAGATCACTGCACAGTATCGCCGCAGAGAAGCAAGCGATATCACTGGATGTGGTGAGTCTGTGGATGCGATCTGTAGTGTGTGTGTGTGATCTGATGTATGTGTGTGTGATCTGATGTATGTGTGTGTGATCTGATGTATGTGTGTGTGATCTGATGTATGTGTGTGTGATCTGATATGTGTGTGTGATCTGATATGTGTGTGTGATCTGATATGTGTGTGTGATCTGATATGTGTGTGTGTGTGTGTGTGTGTGTGTGTGTGTGTGTGTGTGTGTGTGTGTGTGTGTGTGTGTGTGTGTGTGTGTGTGTGTCGCATCAGGACCTTGATGCGCTCACCTGCTCTGGCATCTGGTGAGTATGATCGGGGGGGTCTTCTCTCTTTTTTCTTCTCTCTTTAGGGGGTGCCCGCTGTCTATAATGAAGTGTCCTGCAGGATTCTTTAACTTTTTCACCGCTGCATGACATTTCATTATTGACCGCGGCTAGGTCTCATTTTCAGGGAATGTTTTATATTTAAGCATCCCTGAAAATTCCTGCTAGGTTTTATTTTCGGGGGAGGTCTTATTTTCGGGGAAACACGGTACTACTGCTCAGGTAATATAATGAGCACTGTGCACTTTATTAGGTGTATCCAGTTTGGATCACCTTGCAACTGAGATCTTTCTATTTCTTCTTACCTCTGCTCTGACCTCTCTTTTTATGTTCCCCAATTGGTCTTTGCTCTAATTTATTAGGAGTCATATTCCCTGCACATGTTTATATTTTGTAATTGACCAACAGTGGGCCTTCTTCCATCTATATTATGTCTTTAACAATACATTTATGAGTTATTTTGGTTGGAGGGGGTGTACGTTTTTACTTGAATTCCTATCCCTGCTATTTTTGCATGGGATATTTGTACCCTCTCTTTGCTATACCTATCCTTACATTTTATAATTGTAAAATCTGATATTTTGACATATATTGGTTACGGTCATCAAATCATTGTATCTGGTACATATTCTTCTTGTCCTCCTGTGTTTCTATAAATGACACAGAGGAATGAGTGAGAGAAGTGAAGGTGTGACCCAATGATATAAATAGCTCCGTATACCGCTTTGTGTGTTTATGCTATGCACACTGCAGTATCTTCATATACAAGCCATATGGTAACAGATTTCTTTTTTCTACTTACTTTTCTCTTGTACCGGCTCAGAAGGTTTTTTTACAAGGTTTTCCGCCGCATCTTTCTGCTTTGATTTAATAACAGCCTTTGGATCTGTTAAAAAAAAAAATCATGACTCCAAAGATAACTTCTGAAAAATTGTAGAACAGTGTTATCAGGTTCAGTTATTGAATGATCTAGTTGCTCTCTCTACTTAAAGACAATATAACAATATAAAATGTAAGTGATATTTTTATATTATTGTAATTTTAATGCGATGTTTCCTTGATTGTACCCGGTCTGCAGGACATGTGAGAGGAACTGGCGAGAGGAGTGAAGAGGTGACCCAGCTGAATACTGGTTGTGTGTATGTCATGGTCACTGCATTTAGCTTGAGAAAGGCCGTCGTCAGCTGAAACTATGCATTTTGGCTTGAAGATGTACTTTGGATAATAAAGAAACAAAATGACTATTCTGGTGCCTTAGAAATACTTCATTTTTGGATTTGTGGACAACTTGGTGGGAAGTTGTTCCTAACATGTATGGAAAAAAAACTCCAGGCAGATGTTGTCCATGGTGGGATTTGAATACAGAATCCAAGAGTGGTAACCAGTGAGTCACCATGCTGACAATATACTCAATGATGCATTTTTTTTTATATTTTTAACTGGAGATAATGGAAAATTTACATGAAATGCTGTGCAAAACGGGGTTAGAAATGCATTAAAGCGTACACCTTGATGTTCACTGACAGATTTCTCAGTATGCACAGTAATCGAGAAAAAAATCTTTCCAGCAGCAGCTTGAGGATGGAGGCGCCCGCATGGTATATGCATCCTGCAACACTGGCACAGCTCTACACAGTTTAATAAGTCAGGTTTCTAAACGGCTGGGCATTAAGTGCCAAGTAACAGACCTCTAAAATTAGTGTCATTACACTATGTTTCTCTCACACAACAGATTCTTCCAAATGGCTCATTTACATGCCCCTAAGGTGGCATAATTATGTACACCGCAGTAACTTCATATACAAACTATATTGTAACATTTCTTTCTTCTACTTACTTTTTTCTTGTACTGGCTCAGAAGTTTTTTTCAGAAGGCTTTCAGCCGCATCTTTCTGCTCTGATTTAACAAAAGCCTTTAGATCTGTTAAAAAAACCAAGACTCCATAAATAACACTGTTCTACATATTTTCAGAAGTAGTCAGGTTCACTTATGAAATGAGCCATTCTTAAGGATTCTGACCTCCTGAATTCAAATGTGACAATGAAAATACTTTAGTTGGCTCTTGTTTCTATATCAAAGTTTTTCTTTTACTGCTACATATTATTATTGCATATACATTTCAGAACTTTGAAACATTATTAATTTTGCAAATATAAAAGATGCAGAATATTTTGAGACAATTTTCTAATATTTAGAGAAAACTTTGGAACAATTCAAATAACTAAAACTTGTCTAAACACTTGCGAATTATAAATAGTTACAGAAATTGAACTACAACACATTATCCTCATTCAGTGGCAAATAGTTTGCTTGAAATAGAATAGTCAGCGACCTTGTTAGGGGAAGTAACAAACCTCTTTACTCTGCCATTTCACACAACGTTTTGACCTACGATATGTCTTTTTCAAGCATACTATTAATGTCAAACACACAGGATTACAAAGAATAGAATATCAGACAATGGGGGGGGGGGTCACATTGGCAGACCCCTGACATGACAGAAGAGCAGACACACCATAAGTGACCTCATTTTACAAAGTACACTCTTCAATGAACTCATTTAGAGGTGCAGTGAGCATATTGATACCACATGCATGGCACAGAATTTTATACCATTGGGTGGCAAAGAAAAAAGAATTACCGTACATTTATTTAACTAATGTTTTAGCACCAAGATATACATTTTTATAAGGGCGGAAAAGAATAAAAATGGACTACATAGTTTGTTGTGTAATTTTTCCAGAATATGCAAATACCCTCTAACAGTGTAAAGCTGAGTGCACTCCTAAAAAGATGGACAAGATGGACCATAGGCCAGACGAAAGGTCACGGTGACTCATATCTGTTTAGTGAATTTTCTGTTTAGAATTTTGTCTGAATCATGTTTTTCAAAGATTTCCACATAAACCTCTGCTCTAAGAGAGCAGAATAAATGTGAGACGAGCCTTACTGCGATATTTGGGAAGCAGAATGAACAAATCAACAGCAATTGAAGAATTTGCTTTATTTACCGTATTTTTCGCTTTATAAGTCGCACCTGATTATAAGACGCACCCCCAAATTTGGTGAAGGAAAAGAGAATTTTATTTTTTTTTTAATAAATGGGGTATGTCTTATAATGCCAGTGACAGTCTAACAAATCATATAGGGTATATGTCCCTCATAGCCGCCCATCCTAAAATTAGCCTCCTTAATCTGGATATGGCCCCCTTGTGCTGGCACACGTCCCCCAGTGATGCCACATGTCCCCTATTGCTGGCATACATCCCCTATGGCTGGCACACAGCCCCCTGTGGCTGGCAGATGGCCCCCAGTGATGCCACATGTCCCCTATGGATGGCATACGCCCCCTATGGATGGCACACGCCCCCTATGGATGGTACACTGCCCCTATTGCTGCCCATGGCCCCCTGTGGCTGCCACCTGGCCCCCTGTGGCTGCCACCTGGCCCCTAATGCTGCCCATGGCCCCCTGTGGCTGAAGTACGGCCCCTATTGCTGCCCATGGTCCCCTGTGGCTGGCACACGGCCCCTATTGCTGCCCATGGCCCCCTGTGGCTGGCACACGGCCCCTATTGCTGCCCATGGCCCCCTGTGGCTGGCACACGGCACCTATTGCTGCCCATGGCCCCCTGTGGCTGGCACACGGCCCCTATTGCTGCCCATGGCCCCCTGTGGCTGGCACATGGCCCCTATTGCTGCCCATGGCCCCCTGTGGCTGGCACACGGCCCCTATTTCTGCCCATGGCCCCCTGTGGCTGGCACATGGCCCCTATTGCTGCCCATGGCCCCCTGTGGCTGGCACACGGCCCCTATTTCTGCCCATGGACCCCTGTGGCTGGCACATGGCCCCTATTGCTGCCCATGGCGCCCTGTGGCTGGCACATGGCCCCTATTGCTGCCCATGGCCCCTTGTGGATGGCACACGGCCCCTATTTCTGCCCATGGCCCCTTGTGGATGGCACACATCACCCTGTGTTTGATATGGCCCCCATGCTGCTGCTTATAGTAAAATAAACCCTTTCCTTACCTTCTCCAGCACTGTCCTCCCTCGTGTCTCCCTCCGTGCTGCTGAGTTCCTGCACTTCCTGGTTCTCTGTGCCAGTCATGTGATCGGCAAGGCAGAGTGACATCTCTGCGTGGATGATCACAGCGGCAGGCGGGAGACACGCTGGAGGAGGTAAGTAAAGAGTTTTTTATTTTACTATGGGCAGCAGCATGGGGGCCATATCTAACACAGGGGGGCATGTGCCATCAAAGGGGAGCACAAGAACATATAATATGCACCGCTCCCCCAGCCAGTCACCGCGGTGCGGTTTCAGCACCACAGTGATGGACAGCGGCAGTGCATATTATATGAGCGGGAGCAGAAGATCTCCCGCTGCAGCCTTCACCAGCCTCTACCAGCGTTCCTCAGCCTCCAGCACCGCTCCAGAGCTGCCCCCACCTCACCTGGACCCTGCAGTATATAATCCGTATATTCGGATTATAAGATGCACCCCCTACTTTCCCCCAAAATTTGGGGGAATAAAAGTGCGTCTTATAAAGCGAAAAATACGGTATTTTTTTTACACTATTCATCTTGCTATATAAGTGATAAAGCAAATATTTCTCAAGTCCGTACAATTACAGCAATACTAGGGGTATATTTTTTTATATGTTTGACTACGATCACGCAGAAGCAAAGTTTTTTTTACAATCACCAAATTTTTTATATTTTCAGATAACAGTCATTTGCTGAAAACAGGGCTTTTTTTTTGCGGGATAATGTCAAGTTTATTGGTACCATTTTGAGCCACATAATATTTTTGAATCTTTCTATTCTACTTTTTGAGAGGCAGAATCAAGAAGAAACTGCAATTTAGGATTTTTTGCAACGTCATAAAAGTGATAACATCACTTCGGGTCAGTACGATTACAGCGATACCACATTTATAAGGTTCTTTTTATGTTTTGCTGCTTTTACACACCAAAAACAAATTTAAAAGCAAAAAAGTCTGTTTTTCCATTGCTGTATGCCGAGCGCTATAGCTTATTTTTATGTTTTTCGCTAACAGCTGTATGGTGGCTTGAATTCTACAGGATAAAATGACGGGTTCAGTAATAATTTTATTTAAGTAGGAATTTAATCGCCTTTTATTCCACCTTTTTGTCAGCTGCATGATGAAGAGACAGTTTTTGCTAACTTTGGTTTTTTTTTTACGGCGTTCAATTATTAGAATTCGTGTGTTGATGCTCACCACGGTCATATGAAAAAAGCCAAGCAACATGTGTAACCAAAATGTGTGAAGACAAATAATGAAATATAACTTTTAATAATCACAGATTAAAATATTTTGCACACAGCATAACTGGTTGTAAAAGCAACCAATAAATACAGCACAAGGAGCTGATGTTATGCAAAGCTCCCACTGTATACACAGAGGACAACAACAGTAAGAGAACCTGGTCCCCAAAAAAATTCTCACTGTGTACATAATTATGATTTACCCAAAATAAAATCAATTGTATCCAACCGATGTCTGTAAGTGTGTACGCCAAAATGTGATAATCATAATCTAAAACACCTTACGGTGTTCAGAAATGTTATTAAAACATACATATGTCCATAAAACACTGAGGTGCTATAAATCAAATAAGACGTGTTCGTAGTATCATAGTATCATAGTTTTTAAGGTTGAAGGGAGACTCTAAGTCCATCTAGTTCAACCCGTAGCCTAACATGTTGATCCAGAGGAAGGCAAAAAAAACCCCAATGTGGCAAACAAGTTCCAATGGGGAAAAAATTTCCTTCCTGACTCCACATCCGGCAATCAGACTAGTTCCCTGGATCAATACCCTGTCATAAAATCTAATATACATAACTGGTAATATTAAATTTTTCAAGAAAGGCATCCAGGCTCTGCTTAAATGTTAGTAGTGAATCACTCATTACAACATCATGCGGCAGAGAGTTCCATAGTCTCACTGCTCGTACAGTAAAGAATCCTCGTCTGTGATTATGATTAAACCTTCTTTCCTCAAGACGTAGCGGATACCCCCGTGTTCCAGTCGCAGGCCTAGGTGTAAAAAGATCTTTGGAAAGGTCTCTGTACTGTCCCCTCATATGTTGTCTAGTAGAGGAAGGGGGGGGGGGCAAAACAGCCTCACAATACCCTTCAAAAGGCAACAATCTGACCTTATACGCTCCTGGGCCGCCCGACGCATTTCATAAATAGCTTACTCATCAGGGGACACTGGCCAAGAAAGCGAAAGCTGCAAAGGGAGCAACATGGTCAAGGTATTTTCTATCAAATTAATTTAGCAGAGCGTGCACAAACTCAGCATGTAAAGAGCCAAATCCTACCTTCAGAATAGTATGGACCTCCACCATAGTATGTCCGGGCATAACATAGGGCAGCGGGCTTTGAAATGGTCTCTCTCTTAAATGTCATGAGGGCGGATGTAGGCACCGCCCACTGTGACATCACTCCCAAGTCAGGTGACCGCCCTCCATCCAACAAACCCGAGGAGGCTCGGAGTGATCACGAGAAAAAGGGGAGGGTAAACAATTAAGTAACAGGAAGTTACGTCGGAGTCTGGCGCTGGAACGCAGGTCCACGCTCCAGATCGCACATCCCGGACGCAACTAAAAGAGCGTCGCTAATTAGACTCTGTTACAGATTGCAGACGCGACAACAATAGGCATCGCTAATTAGACTCTGTTATTGGGATATCTTATGGAACGCAAGCCTGCGATCCAGTTTGATCCCAGACGCAATTATCATAGTAAGGCGACAGTTTAAACAGGCCTCTATTGCTGAGATGTCAAATTACCCATATCTCATATACTCAGCCATTGTAAGGGGGTTGTTCTCAATCACAAATAACAATAACTTAATCCGCAGTCACACACAACGACTTACCAGCGATCCCGACACAGATATGACTTGATAAGGATCGCTGGTACCGTATTTTTCGGACTATAAGACGCACCGAACTATAAGATGCACCCTGGTTTTAGAGGAGGAAAATAGGAAAATAAAATTTTAAGCAAAAAATGTGGTGATGACACACTGTTATGGGGCGAAGATCTGCTGCTGACACTGTTATGGGGGTAATGTCCCCAAATTCTCTACTAAGGTGCCGCATCCTGGTAATGATCCTCTTGCCTTGTATATACAGTATATGTCCCTCATCCTGCTATATACCGTCATCCTGCCATATGGCCGCATCCTGCTATATACTGGCATATGGCCGCATCCTGCTATATAACCCATCATGGCATATACCCCCAGCCTGCTCATAATATACCCCCATCCTGCTCATAATATACCCCCATCCTGCTCATATGACCCCATCCTGCTCATATGACCCCATCCTGCTCATATGACCCCATCCTGCTCATAATATACCCCCATCCTGTGGCACATAAAAAAAAATAAACGTTCATACTCACCTCACCTTACCTCACTCCCTGCAGCATCGCTCATCCTCCAGTCTGTGTCAGCGGCGGCGCCGCTGAGTGGAGCCGTCCCCGTTACCCTGCTGCATCGCGATCATCTCCTGTGTCTGTGCCGGCACAGACACAGGAGATGATCGCGATGCAGCAGGGTAACGGGGACGGCTCCACTCAGCGGCGCCGCCGCTGACACAGACTGGAGGATGAGCGATGCTGCAGGGGAACGGTGAGTACTGTATACTGATTCACTGCTCCCCACACTGATGATGATGTGCGGGGAGCAGTGAATACAGCCGCAGATGATCACTCCAGGCCATAGTTGCCAGGGGTGATCATGCGGGCCGGCTGTTTATCCCCCGCCCATCATCCCGCCGACCTGTCAGCACCGGCTTCAGCGCTGAGGGATGATAGGCGGGGGATGGGCGCGCATATTAAATGAGCGGGTCCACGTGGTCACGGCAGGCTCCTACAGCCTGCTCGTGCCCCCGATGACCCGCTCCACCGCAGCACCCACATTCCCCGCAGCCACATTCAGACCATAAGACGCACCCCCCACTTTCCCCCAACATTTGGGGGGAAAAAAGTGCGTCTTATAGTCCGAAAAATACGGTAAGTCGCTGGTGAGATGTCAAACAGTCAGACCTTTCAAATGACGCAGTAACGATACAGGTCGCAGTAGCAACCTGTATAACGATCTCAGCAGTCATTGGGACCCTGTCACACAGTGTCAAACACAGCGATGCATTCTGCCTAGCAGGACATCGCCTTTGTGTTTCAATATTTTTATTATTACATAACAGTCGCAGAATTTCAAACACTCTTATGTAAATATATCCAAAAGTAGATAAGTAATCATAAAGATGTTTAACCATTCAAATTTAAGGGGGAGGAGGATATTGGAAGGGAGGGAGGAAAAATAAGGAAAAAGGCTTTTATTGGGGGAATTTTGGAAATATATAGGGAAAACCACGGGGGGAGGGAAATGGGAGAACATATAGGATTAAACTATTTACAAAGATCGCATGAAACTAGTGAATATTGTAGACTTGCAGATGTTGTTGACACCCATAACATTTGCTATTACTTACATCATTATTTGACTGTGTGAAGACATATTTAAATGCAATAACAAGCAAAGAATGAAAAAGAAGAGAGCGAAAAAGAAAGAAAAAAAAAGGGGTGGGGTAAGGGAAAGGGTTCATTCCATTTACGTTGAGGCATTACTGATGTTTGTAGGCCGTAAACTCCATCTTTTGTAGTATGAACTGAAAAGGTTATTGTATATAGCATACTTGCTCTCATATTCTTAGTGCTTATTCATGAGATTAACCCCTTCACGACCTTGGACGGATCTATCCGTCCAGGATCGTGTCCCGTTAAGCCCCGCCCCCTGCCGCGGGCAGGCGGCGTGGATCGGCACACATATCAGCTGTTTTCAACAGCTGACATGTGTGCCTGCTAGCCGCGGGTGGAATCGCTTCCACCCGCGGCCATTAACCCCTTAAATCTTGCTGCCAAAGTCTGGCAGCAAGATTTAAATGCGCGCGGCCATGTTTGTTACTCACCGCCGCCCCCACCGGAAGTCACGTGTGTTATCACGTGACTATCGGTGGTTGCCATCGTAGCACAGGGTCATGTGATGACGCCTGCTGCTACGATGTTTCACTTTCATTTTCCCTCGGCCGAGAGCAGAGGGAAAACCAAAGTGACTGAATCTGCTGATTACAGCGGTATTGCTGTGATCAGCAGATAGCGATCAGCAATCGGATTGCTGATCGCTATAGCCCCCTAGGGGGACTAGTAAAATAAAAAAAAAAAGTAAAAAAAAAAGTTTTAAAAAATAAAAAAAAAAAAAACCTAAAAGTTCAAATCACCCCCCTTTCCCCCCATTGAAAATTAAAGGGTTAAAAAATAAATAAATATACACATATTTGGTATCGCCGCGTTCAGAAATGCCCGATCTATCAAAATATAAAATCAATTAATCTGATTGGTAAACGGCGTAGTCGCAAAAAAATTCCAAACGCCAAAATTACGTTTTTTGGTCGCCGCAAGTTTTACGCAAAATGCAATAACAGGCGATCAAAACGTAGCATCTGCGCAAAAATGGTACCATTATAAACGTCAGCTCGAGACGCAAAAAATAAGCCATCACTGAGGCATAGATCCTTAAAAATAAGAACGCTACGTGTTTCGGAAAATGGCGCAAAACGTGCGCCACTTTTATTGGACAAACTTGTGAATTTTTTTTAACCCCTTAGATACAAGTAAACCTATACATGTTTGGTGTCTACAAACTCGCACCGACCTGAGGCATCACATAGATACCTCAGTTTTACCATATAGTGAACATGGTGAATAAAATATCCCAAAAACTATTGTACGATCACACTTTTTTTGCAATTTTTCCGCACTTGGAATTTTTTTGCCGTTTTCCAGTACACTATATGGTAAAACTTATGGTTTCATTTAAAAGTACAACTCGTCCCGCAAAAAACAAGCCCTCATATGGCAAGATTGATGGAAAAATAAAAATGTTACGCCTCTCAGAAGAAGGGGAGCAAAAAACAAAAACGCAAAAACGGAAAGTGCCCGGGGGCTGAAGGGGTTAATTATTTCCGAGGTGGTGGGGATAACATTACTTCTCCAGTTTACTGTTAAAAGTTGCTTAATAATCAGAAAGATATGTATAAACATGGGAACTAAGGCAGGGTCAGTGTCCTCCAAATCTAGAGGCAGAAGGGCCATTTGTGGGGAGACTGTAACCTTTCAGGTAGATATTCGATTCAATCAAGAGGTTGTTGATCTCTGACCACATGTTTCCAATTTTAAAACACTCCCATAGGATATGCAATAGACTACCCTTATGCCCACATCCTCTCCAACAATCAGGAGAGTTTGATTTATCAAATTTGTTTAAACGTACTGGAGTAAGATACCATCTTGATAATGTTTTATAAAAGATTTCTTGCAAGATAATTGAGATGCTGGAGGAGTACGTAGCTTTTAGGTAGGACATAGCCTTTGAAGAAAATGGTCCGGACCATTCGGCAACAACTGGCGATCTCACAGCAGGGGCCTGATCGCTGGTAGGTGTCACACATAACGAGATCGCTGGCGAGATCGCTGCTGCGTCACAGAAACGGTGACTCAGCAACGATCTAGTTAGTGATTTCGTTGTGTGTGACGGGCCCTTTAGGCACGTAAAATTCACAAGTGCCAAAATAAAGGATTGTACCAGACCCTTTAAGGAAGGATGATTCTATGCTGATATATTTGATTACCCTACAGGGGGAAATGCTCTATTCCACAGAAAACACGTTAATTGGATTAAGGCAGTTCCTCACAACAGTCAAGGACAGAACCAATAGGACACTATATAGAGTACCAATAAGCTACCAAAAATCAATGAACACAAAAATACAAAACGGCCTAAGAAACAAAAAGCTCATAGACAAATGGATCAGACCAGATGGATGTTAACAGGGCGATGTACAGGAGATGATTGATGGTTAATTAAACTATTTGAGATGTACTAAAGATGTCCCTACAGCACCCTAAAGCTGTTCCCCACCTACCAACGGAGTGTAAAAACACCATAAAGTACTGGGTGCCCTCGTTCCTCGGCGGCTAGCCCTGGGGGCCATGAATGACCCTAATTTAATCTGTGATTATTAAAAGTTTAAAAGTTATTTTTTATTTGTCTTCACACATTTTGGTTACACCAGTTGCTTGGCTTTTTTCATATGACCGTGGTGAGCATCAACATACGAATTCTAATAATTGCATTATATCAATTGGAATGGCAGGTTTCCTTAAGACTGGCCTAGACAAGGGCAATTGGGCACAAGAGGCCAAAGAGATTTTCTCTGAAAAGAACTTCACATAGCTAAGTATACCCCCACTTATAGCGCAGTATTTAAAGAACTAAGGTGTATAAAAATCAAAATTACGTCTTGGTGGGAGGAGCAAAGCCTTGAGAACTATATTAACCCCTTCACCCCCGGCCACTAAAACACCCTAATGACCGGGCCATTTTTTTGCAATTCTGACCAGTGTCACTTTGACAGGTTATAACTCTGGAAAGCTTCAACGGATCCCGGCAATTGGAAGCCATGTGGAAGGAAAAAATGAAAATTTTACTTTCTTTACACAAAAATGTTACTTTAGCCGTAAAACTTTACATTTTTACAATGGAAAAAAGAGAAAGTGCACCATACAGTTTATTTTGCAATTTCTCCGGAGTACGCTGATACCTCATATGTGGTAAAAATAAATTGTTTGGGCGCACGGCAGAGCTCGGAAGGTAAGGAGCACCATTCGAATTTTTTTTTTTTTTTAATCAGATAAATTTTTATTTTTCACCAAGTATACAAAACATGTGTTATATTTTCAGCAATAACATGCAGAACTATAAACTTTCCCTCCCCAACATCCTCTCCCCCTCTCCCCTCATCGTACATATTACCCATATCAATATCAAAGATCTTACATTTTAACCCTTCAATAGCATATATTGGAATGTATAGAACTAACTATCTCTGCCCATAGTCCAACATCTCCCAACTCTAATATTTATCCATATTGCAACCACGGATTCCACAATCTATCAAAAAGTGCAAGTTGTTTCCTTTTCCCATAATGCTTCTCTCCATTCGAATAATATGATTAACATATGCGACAAATTCCCCTCTAGTCGGTGGGTCCCCCTGCATCCAGTGTTTGGCAATTACTTTCCTTGCCACATACAGCAGTCTGGGTATCACTATTTTAAAATTATTGTCTACTCTAATTTCTTCCACATATCCTAAAAGACATACCAGGGGTTGTCTGGGAAGTTTACATCTGTAAGTTCCTTCTATTCTATTAAGAACAGTTATCCAAAAGGGTGCCAACCTGGAGCACATCCACATCATGTGGAAAATGCCGGAACCTTCTCCATTACATCTAGGACAGTCGGAGTTACTCCTCAATCCCACTTTACACATAATTAGCGGGGATCTATATGCCCTATGCACCACGTAGAGGTGGGATAATCTTGCTGGTTCGCTCATTGATAATTTCGGTATGTATTCCAAAACACTATCCCATACCTCATCAGTGATCCAGTCTATCTCTGACTCCCATTTAGTCTTAGTGTTTACAGGGTGATCACGCAAATATGTATGCAGTAGGTCCCTATATATAGTAGATATGATTCCTCTTGTGGGTCTACTACTACACACATATTTCAGTACTAGGTCTGCCTGTACCAGCAATGATTGCTTAACCCCCTGAGCCACCACTGCATGCGCCAACCGTTTGTACTGGTACCACCCATGTGGGGATATCCCAAACTGATCCTGTATTTGTGTAAACTATTTCAGACATCCCTGTCTAAGAATTTGCCCCATATACCATACACCTTTACGTGCCCATTCCTTAATTTTGCCTATCTTGTATATCTCAGAGCAGTTTTCATTGTCCCACAACGGAGAATATTCAGTTATTGCTGTAATCCCTCTTATTTGCTTGATCTTCCTCAAGATTCTATTCATCAGGCTAAGTGTGGGACTCGTGTTTCCTATTCTCCCAAATGATCCGCCCTCCAGTCCGAACACCAATGGTTTCCGATTGCAGAACATGCCCTAATAGTCTGGATACTGGGTCTACCACCCCTAAATCTGCCCATCCCCTGAAATGTTGACTCTGAGCTGTCAAATAATATATTCCCGGATTTGGTAGTGCTTCCCCCCCCCCCCTCCTCATCCTTCGGTCTCTATGGCGTCTCGAGTTTAAGTCTGGCTTGTTTGTTCTTCCATATTAGAGCACGGAACATGGAATCAATCTCCTTAAAGTGACTCTGAGGGATCTCCAAACAGGAGAACTGTGCAACACAGAGTATCTTGGGCATAAGCAACATTTTAATAAGATTAATCCGTCCTACTACTGATAAATAAAGCTTATTCCAAGCAGTTATCTTACTTCGCAGTTGCTTCAGCAAAGGGACTAGATTAATAGTAATGTAATTCCCAATTGGCATGGATACCTGAATGCCCAGAAACCCGCAGTCTGTTGACCTCATCACCCAGGATTGACCTATCCACTTCCGCGTCCACGTGAAACAGATTCAATTTTGTCCAATTGATAGTGAGTCCAGAGACCCCCCCGTACCGCTCGATCACCTGCATGGCACAGCTCAACGTTGCCCCTGGGTCTTCCAGAAACAATAGAATATCATCTGCATAGAGGGCTATCTTCTCTTCTAGATTGCCATATACAAATCCCTTTATGTCTCTGTTCTGCCGTATAGCAGCCGCCAGTGGTTCCACTGCCAGAGCAAAAAGGAGAAGCGAGAGCGGACATCCTTGGCGAGTACCCCTTTGTAGATCCACCGTGTGTGACAACATTCCATTAATCCTCACTTTAGCTACTGGTCTAGTATATAACAGCTGTATCCAGGATACAAAATTAGGGACAAATCCCATATGTCTTACCACTCCCCACAGGTATCTCCATTCCACACTGTCAAATGCTTTATGAGCATCTAATGAAGCGATTACTCTCTGTCCCGGATTGTCCAACGGCAGTTGCATGTTAAGGTATAATCATCGTATATTTTTTGCCGTGGATCTATTGGGCATAAACCCCGACTGACCCTGGTGGATTAGGGTATATATCACTTCTGTTAATCGATTAGAGAGTACTTTGGTCAAAATTTTTACATCCGTCGTTAACAGTGAGATGGGCCTGTATGATTCGTGGAGTTTGGGATCCTTATCCTCTTTAGGTATTACTGTTATTATCGCCTCCCTCATAGACTCTGGCAGTGTCCCCCCTCTCCCTTGCCTCCTCCAAGACACTCCGCAAATTGGGTAAGAGTATTTCTTCTAAAGATTTGTATACCTCCACCGGTAGACCATCTACCCCCGGGGCTTTTTCATTCGCCATGCCATGCCAAGCTCTCTATCTCCTCAAGTGTGATAGGGCCCTCTAGACTGTGTTTCCCTGTCTCTGTAATTTTGGGTAATGTCATTGTACCTAAGAAAGCCTCTAGGTCGCTCTGTCTCGTTTCCCCTATAGTGGAATATAATTCCTCATAAAAGGCTGCGAATGTGTCCAGAATATCTACCCCCTCCGTAACCAAATCTCCCATTGTGGTGCGAATGCAATGCACACTGGATGATTGTCTCTGGGCTGCCGTCACCACCGACAACAGGTGTCCCACCTTTTCTCCCTCCGCATAAAAGTTCTCTTTTCGAAAAGCCTGCTTCCTAGCTACTTTCTCTAATAGCACTTTATTAACTTCTTCCTGAGCTGCTTTTAGCTTCTGCTTATTCTCGGGTGTGGGCTGTTTTACCATCTCTGCTTCTGCTCCCTTCAAGACAGCTAAGCAATCAATTTCCCCCTGTCTACTACGAGACTTACACCGGCAAACGTCGCTAAATAAAAAGCCTCTCAGGTATGTCTTCATGGCATCTTAAACTACCAATGGATCCGCACTACCTCTATTAAGGGCAAAATATTTCAGAATCTCACTGGCTATACCGTCCATGTCAATACCTTTTACCCAAACCAGATGTAGCTTCCATTCTCTTGTTAGCCTCTCCCCTACTCCCTGTTTTTTAATAGATACCAGTATTGGGCTATGATCCGATATTACTCTAGCAAAATATTCAACATTTGAAATTCCAGAATCCATCATTTCATTTCCCAAGGCCAGGTCTATACGGGAATGTGTACCATGGGTCGCTGAGTGACAGGAAAAACAGGTCACCCCTATATTCCTTATCCTCCAAACGTCTACCAACCCCAATTCTTGAATAAAGATACCAAATGCTGTCGCTCAGTCCCTCCTCGCCTTCCGTGAGTTTCTGCTCCTGTCCCAATATGCATTTATGACATTTTTAAAGTCACCGACCAACAAGAATGGCAAATTCCCCCATTTAGCCGAACGCTCTCTCACCTCTCTAATTTTGACACTAGTGTAAGGCGGTGGAACATATATAGCAGTAATGCATAATAATTGTCCATACAACTTACAGATCACCATTACATATTGTCCCTCTGTGTCTATCCATGTCTCCACTTCTTCATATAGGGCGGATCTATGGACCAACACAGAGACCCCTCTAGCATAAGTAGAAAAAGTAGAGTGATACGCCTTTTGCACCCATCACTTGTTCCGTACATTTGTCGCTTCGCTCGTCAAATGCGTCTCCAATAAAAACATTATTGATGGTCTCTGGTCTAGCATATATTTTATCATTGCGTTTCTTCTACCTCTATATGACAGTTCCCTTACATTTCAACATAATATTTTAATCTCCTCTCCCGTGTTGAAAATTACTGGTTATCTTTAAACAAACATCCTGTCCCTCTGTACGCCGAGTCTTTCCCTTCCCTAACCCGCCTCTTCTTAGAACCACCACAACAAAACTCTTCCACCTCCGATTTACATCTTTAACTCCCTTATAGGGAATGAGGTCTGTCTCCCCCAGACCGGTCAACCTCCTTCCTCCTTTTTTCTCATACCAAACTTGTCTCATCCCAGGGAGCAGAACCCCCTAACTCACCTCCCGCCTTCAACATATTCATTTTCATATATCATATAATGTAAACTACTAACATATGAACTTTTGAAAACTTAAGAATTTATCAATCGGCACCGCATGGCCGGAAGAAAAAAAAAAAATTGAATTATCCTCCTTCTGTCATTGTCCAGCTTAGTGTTAGGAAACTTCCCCCTGCCCCATTAAATCTCATGGACAGGAGCAAGAGATCAACAATAACCTGAAAGAGAAAGGCGGGGGTGGGGGTTGGTGGGGGGGGGGGGAGTGTACCGTCACTGCCATAAAAATGGACTTATGAAGTCTCCTTCTTCTCTAGTATATGCAAATGCTTATGAGTAGCCAGTCCTGTAGTCCAGGAAAATCACGTAATTGCAGTGTCACTCATAGCCAGCTTCTATCCTTCTCCTGTGGTTTGCAGTTTCCTTGCATTGATGTCTATCCATTTCATGGCCTCCTCTGGATCAAGAAAAAAGTGCACCTTCTCCAGTGCTGCTACTCTAAGTTTTGCTGGGAACATCATGGAATATTTAACCCCCAGCTCACGGAGTCGTCTCTTTACCCCTGTAAATTGCATTCTTTGCTTCTGTACCGGTACTTTGTAGTCAGGGTATATAGCCACTGGGTGTCCAGCAATTGTCAGGTTCTCCAGATCCCGCGCCTTGCGTAGAATAATATCCCGGTCCCTGTAGTTAAGCAGTTTCGCCAGCATCATACAGGGCCCCTTGCCAGGTGGTTGCGGTTACATTGGGACTCTGTGTGCCCTCTGAATTGCATATAACTTGGTCAAATTATCAGCGCAAATCTTTTCTTTAAGCCACGTTTCTATGAATTCAGTAGGATTTCTTTCCTCTACTTTTTTTGAGATGCCAACCAGTCTTATATTGTTCCTCCTGGAACAGTTCTCCAAGTCATCCATTTTTGCGGACAACTCAGATATTTGCTGCTGGAACTTTTTCTCTTCTTTTCGCAGTGTAACTATATGATCCTCAGCTGCCCCCACTCTTTCCTCCACAGCACTGGTTCTCATATCAGTTTTCTTCTGATCTTTTTTGAGAGTAGCTATATATCTCCCTGTTTTCCCAGCACCTGCTGGGTTAATGTTGTGAGGGCCTGTTTGCAAAAGGAGACCACCTGAAACACATCCTTAATAGTGGGGTTCTCCAGTAATTCCTCTGCTGCCTGCTGCTCTCCTGAATCCTCCCTCCCGTTTGTCTTCTGCTGGTTTTCCCTCTATTCCTTCAGCCTCCTCCAGATCTTCCTCCTCCTCCCCTTTCTCCTCTACCATCTTACCAGGCTCCTCCAGAGATTCCTCTGATTGTCTTGCAAACTGTGCAAGCTTTGCAGCTGCTTCCATGCGATGGCAGGCTGTGTTTGCTTTCTCCACCTCCTCTCTGACCTCGGTGCCATTTTGTGATCCAGGCCCTCTGCCTGCTCCAACTTCCCTCTGTCGCCGCCTGGACATGCTGCCGGTTCAGGAGCTGAGACTTCTCCTGCTGGATGCCGGTACCTTCCTCTGCCCTCCGGTGTCACTATGATCGTCAGCCGTGCGGCAGCTCCAGCGTTATCACGGTGAGTCAGCAGGAGAGTGTCTCCCTGTGTGTGCTCACATCTCGGTCCAGGCTCCGCACCATTCGAATTTTTGAATGCAAAATTAGGTGGACTCATTAGCGGACGCCATGTTGGGTTTGGACACCCCTTGAAGAGCCTAAAGAATAGAGCTCCCCACAAGTGACCCCATTTTGGAAACTAGACCCCTCAAAAAATGTATCTAGATGTTTGGTGAGCCTTTTGAACCCCCGGGGGATTCACAAAAGTTGACAACGTTGAGCCGTGAAAATATATATATATATATATATATATATATATATATATATATATATATATTTTTTTTTTTAACCACAAAACTGTTACTTGAACAGGTAGTTTTTTTATGCACTAGGGTATCAAGAAAAAAATCTTAACTTACCGGTAATGATTTTTTCTAGAAGCCACGACAGCGCCACCAGAGAGATAGTTCCGCCCATGTTAGGACAGGAAACCCACTGAAATAAAAGGGCGGCTCCTCTCTCTCGCATTAGTTTGGTTACAGAGCACAGGAGAGGAATACCAGAAACAGTAATAACACAATAACAATACCATTCGCAACACCATAACAACCAACATCCGTCGGGCCGTGGATATCAAGAACCCATAGGTGAGAAGGAAAGCGGTGGGAAGCAGTGGCGCTGTCGTGGCTTCTGGAAAAAATCATTACCGGTAATTTAAGATTTTTCCCTTCACCACGACAGCGCCACCAGAGATATTCTGAAGACAAACAACATCAGGGAGGGACCACAGCCTGTAGCACCCGTCTACCTAAGGTCAAATCCACCGTGGCCGACAAGTCAAACGACAGCGAGTAAAAGGTCGCAGGAGAGGACTAGGTTGCCGTCTGACCGACCAGCTCCAAAGCCACAGCCGCTCTCTCGGTCCAAAAGGTCGACACCACTCCGGTAGAATGAGCAGTAATACCCAGCGGGATTGGCCTGTCCCGGGCTAAGTAAGCCACCGTAACGGCCGATGCAACCCACCTAACTATCGACCCCGTAGAAGCTAAACACTTCTTTTTCTAGGGCCATAGAGCAAAAAACAGAGCAAGGCTCAGTCTCCAAGACTGGTGAACGCTAGGGAATGCAGCAAGACCGTCCGACAACCAAGGTGTGCAGTCTCTCCCCATCGTAAAAGAAGGAGTACTCGGTCATGCCAATAACAATGGGAACTCACCGACAGGGCCTGAAGATCACTAACCCCCTTGGCAGACAGAAGACGACTGCTCCGGCAACCTTCAGGGATCGATGAGGAGATTGAGAAGGGGGATCAAGGGGAACCCCTGACAAGAATTCAGAAACAAATACCCGGCAAAAAACTGAACCTTACAGCGCAGATAAGGTTGCCACTTGACTTTTAAGGGGTATACAGAGACAAACAGCTCCTGATCCACCTAAAAAAAGCTACAAAAACCCCAACCGGAGGCCCCCAACTGGACCCCAACCTGAGGCGAGGAATTACGACCCTACTTTTATGGAATCCGGGGCGCAGCCTGCCCCCTATTAAACAAGAGAGTGGATCAATTGCAGGGAGATTCCTCAACCCCCTAACAGTCGCCCCACATTTGTCAGGCAGGCAAATGAAAGCCCAACCTGAGAGTGGAGAAGGGGAAGAGATCTGACCTCTCTAGGAGGAGCCAAGGATGTGATATCTACATCCTTCGGGTCAAAAAAAACCCGCCTCCACGGCCAAAGGGGCTAGCAGAGCAGACTCACTTCTGGCCCACCTTGCATTTTTTTTTGTATAACCGCCGAAGCAAGCTTAAGGGCGGGAAGGTATAAGGGAACTGTTCCCTATAATCTGGAAGTAGCCACCGCCCAAAGTGTGTCAAGAAAGGCGAGAGAACAACTGATCTACTCCCGCGGTGGGCCAGGAGGCTAATAATCTGGGACCCAAAAAGCCCCAACCTGCTGAAGACAGATCACTGAATATACCATACCCCCTGACGCACATGACACCGGCCTAGGAGGCCAGATGCGACACTGTCCACCCCCTGGATCCGAAGCGCCTGTGAGGGAGATAACTGAACTAGCGCCAGGGAACAACTTAGGTAACCACCCCCTAAGGGAAGGGAGATCTCGTGTCCCCTTGGCGATTGTTGCATGACCAGCCCTCTTGCAGTCCGACGCACCATTACGCGCTTTCCCACTATCCGGAGACAAGCATAACCCATTGCCATGGCGCATGGCTCCCTGAAAGTCGAGGCTTCTCGACTTTCCCGAGGACTCCAGGCTACCTGAACCACCTGATCCCTCACATGGGCCCCCCAACCCCAATGTGCTGGTGTCCGTATATGAGGACGTCCTAACTGGGAGTGACCAAGGGACCCAGCTGGTCAACCAGACACCCTCGGAATAGCCTTCGCGCCCTCAACACCTCCACAAGAATGGAATGGGAATGGGTAAGGGATAGTGCCAAGGGAACTGCCATAACGCATGCCACCACGGACTCCATAAGAAGATTGCATTCCAGAGCGAGGACTGGGTCTGAGAAGACCGAGGAGGCTCAAGTCCCAATCGAAAACACCGTCTCCTGAAGCAGGAGGCAGAGCTGGGAACAAAAGTCCAGGATCAGACCCAACAGGGCTGTCGTGTGGAGGGCTGCTGTCCTGTTTGTAATAGGTACCTAGACAGGGAATAAGGAAGAACTACCACTCACTGATGCTTCAACACTCTTGCTAGGGAGGGTCACTCAGAGAACCTTTGACGTGAACGGGAATTAGAATGTGCTAATACGGGGCCGTAAGAACTAGAACAGCCACGCAACATCCACCCGGAAGGAGGATATACGGGGTAGTGGTTGAGGCGGTTAAAACAACAAAAGTCCGGTATGGGCTGTCTCGTGTTGTTACGAGAAAACAGCGGAGAAGAAAAAAACGAAGCCATCTACTCCTCTGGGAACGGCCAACCGAACGGATTTTTCTGAGAAAGCCTTCCACTGCTTGCTGCAGGGCAGGCTGGTTTCCTCTAAGCTTTACTAGAAGGGTCAACATGAAGCCTGGTCCTCTAGCCATCCATCTACCCATCTCGGGTGGAGGACTGCACCCTTCCAGTAAACATCATCCTGCTGAAGCTGCGGCCTCAAACAGATAGTCTACGTCACAAGGCATGACACATAAGCTAGACAAGGACTGGAAGTCCACCAAACAGGAGAAATTACACAATACATTTTATGGTGCATTTTTTCCTGATAGCCTTGTGTATAAAAAAAAAAAAAAAAGCTACTTGGTTGTTGAAGCAAAAATTTTGTGGTAAAAAAAATAAATAATTTTCACGGCTCAATGTTATCAACTTCTGTGGAGCCCCTGGGGGCTCAAGGAGCTCACCAAACATCTAGATAAATTCCTAGGTCTAGTTTCTAAATTGAGGTCACTTGTGGTTGAGCTCCATTGTTTAGGCACCTCAGGGGGTCTCCAAATGCAACATAACGTCCACTAATGATTCCAACCAATTTTCTGTCAAATGGCGCGCCTTCCCTTCTGAGCCAAACCATATGCCCAAACAATTACTTTCCACCACATATGAGCTGTGTACTCAGGAGAAATTGCACAATACGTTTTATGGTGTATTTTCCCTTCACCACGACAGCGCCACCAGAGAGATAGATCCGCCCATCTTAGGACAGGAAACCCATTGAAATAAAAGGGCGGCTCCTCTCTCTCGCATCAGTTTCGGTTTCCTGTCCCAGGATGGGAGCCCCAGAAGAGCTGTGGCGCTGCTACAGTGAAGGTGGCAGATCCTAGGGCTGTGTGGAGTGAAGGATAACTGAGCTCTTAGATCCTCAGCCCTGGGAGTTTCCTAGGAGTCCTCCCCGATGAGGGCAGGTATTGGGGGAATAGCGACCCTGACACATGCGGTTCTGGTTCGGTGCCCGGCGGCTGTCCCTACCAGAGCAGCCGCTTCCTCCCTGGTTGGCGTCCCTGCTCGGCGCCCGGTGGCTGTCCCAGCAGGTGGTTCGCACGGTAGCAAGGAGCTAAGCGAACCTGTGTTTGCACCTGCATTCTTGGATCGGCGCCCGCCGGCTGTCCCTCCCAGAGACTCTGCTTCCTTCCCGGCTTGTGTCCGTGCTCGCTGGTTATGCTGGCAGGTGGTTCGCATGGAAGCAAGGAGGTACGTGCACCGGTATTTACACCAGCGGTCCTGGCTCAGCGCCCGGCGGCTGTCCCTCCCAGAGATGCCGCTTCCTTCCTGGCTGGTGTCCCTGCTCAGCGGCTGTTCCGGCAGGTCGTTCACACGGCAGCATGGAGGTAAGTGACTCTGTATGTACACCACCGGTCTGGAATCGGCGCCCGGCGGCTGTCCCTCCCAGAGACGCTGCTTCCTGCCCGGCGGAACGCACGGACAGATGAGGTGTAAAAACGGACAGGGGATACGGGAAAATAAAAAAAAAAGTTATACTCATAGGACCCAGAGGATTAGCAGGAGGATCACTGACCAGAGGGATTGCAGGAGGAATAGAAGGCAGCAAGTGGACAGCTTATTACAGGAGGGAGAGGGGAGCCAGCACGATCTGAAAATGGCATGCATCATATAAAAGGTGCAAATTCACAGATTTATTCCAACTGTACTGTAATATAAATGAGATTTTTAGCAAATAATTGATCAATTCTTTGAGCCACCCCTGCCAACGTCACGGCAAATCTCAATAGGGGGGTCCTACTCTATATTCTGTATTTCATGTGCCATGCGGCCTCCTAGATAAAGTTAAAAGCAGAACCATAATGGAGCACACATACCTGTAACCTGTATATATAACCGCTTCTATGCTGCAAAAGAGGCAATTGTGGATAGAGGCCAGCCCAGGTCCCAAGCATGTGGAGCAAGCTCTACACATACCAGGACTATATCAGAACTGACCCTCCCAGTGCCAGACAGCAACCATTGATAAAGGCGGACCAGATCCAAGTATGGTGCTTAATTAGCAATGCCTGTGGAAAGGGTGAGGCAACTGAATGTGTACAGCTACCAACAGGAGGAATATATTGCAAACCAAGATCAGGCGTGCATAGCATGGTGGTGACCAGCCACCAGACATTTGTAGCATAACTACAACCAAACAGAGAGAGAGGGGAGCCAGCACGATCTGAAAATGGCATGCATCATATAAAAGGTGCAAATTCACAGATTTATTCCAACTGTACTGTAATATAAATGAGATTTTTAGCAAATAATTGATCAATTCTTTGATCTCATTTTTATTGTAGTACAGTTGGAATTAATCTGTGAATTTGCACCTTTTATATGATGCATGCCAATTTCAGATCGTGCTGGCTCCCTTTTTTCTAGCTTATTACAGGAGCAGCAGGCAGGAAGTTGGACAGCTTATCAGAAGATCAAGGAAGGACCCAGCGATTGAGGCAGATGTGATCGGGCCAGTGAAAACCTCGGACGACCCGGTGAAGGCAGGTAGGGGACGTCGGAGGGAGAGTAGATGGAGAGGGGGGGGAAGGAGACTGGAGAAGCAGAGGCAGAAGTGTGATGGTGGAATATTGTGGATTGTGTACAATTTTGTGTGGGTTAATGGTTGGGCATGGTTCACTGTCCATTCTGTGTTCCTTCTGTGTACATTTCTATTGTTTGTAAGTAATCACCCCCTATAGTGCAAGGTTATAGCCTCTTGAGGCACTTCCGTCCCTGGGTGTCGGGGGAGGGGGCGTGTGATCCACCTAACTTCTTTGCTTACCTGAGGGGATGAGTCAGTCTGTGTGGAACTTGAAGAGGGAAGGAAGAAGATTGAACCTCTGAGGGAAGCTGTGGCTTCTCAGAGAGACAAGGACATTTATTTATCGCTTTCTGGACTATATTCGTGTTTCTTTACTAATTTTACACTCGGTTTTGTGGATTATGTTATGGATCGTCTTGATTTACTTGGAATAAATGCTGTTTGGATTGTACAGCCAACTCTCGCTTTGTTGATCGTGTGATATGGGAGAAGGACCCCGTGACAAGAAGCATGAAAGCAGAATAGAGATCGCGGGGGCAGATCGCGGCAGGGGGTAGATCGCGGCGGGGGGGGGGGAAGACTGGCATGGGCAGGGGCCATTACGGGAGCGCGCAGGGGCCATAAGGGGGAGCGCGCAGGGGCCATAAGGGGGAGCACGCAATACTCACAGGAAGCAGGAGCGGCGATTGGGCGGCGGCGGCATCAGCAGCGGCGGCGTGGTACTACAAGTACCAGCCGGTTCATGCCGCAGACATGCTGGGGGAGGGGCTCCCCAGACCAACACAAGCCTGGGAAGGGCGGTCACCTCCAGATCAGACCGCCCCACTGCACACTGATTGGAGCGATTGCGCATCATAGCATGATCGCTCCAATCAGTGCTGCAGGGGCTGGGGGGCACCATATTTGAGCTCCAGCTATGATCTGCTGCAGCACCTCATAGCAGGATCTCCCAGGATCGCACTGGTTCACTGGTTTTATCCGAAACCAGTGTGATCGATGTGATTGGCGGTTCAGATTGAAACCGCCAATCACAACGATCGACGATGTGGGGTGGCGATGTCACCCCCCCTGGGGTCAAGCAAAGGTCCCCTGCTGTAAGAAACAGCAGGGGATATAATTTGAAAACCATTGCTATGACTACGGCAATCAAATGAACTTTAGGCAGTAAAGTTACGTCCCTGGTCGTTAAGTCACGTAAAAATAGGACATAACTTTACTGCCTACGGTCATGAAGGGATTAAAACTGAAATTATTCCATGCTGAGAATCACCTTATCCCCGGGTCTAAGATATAAGAGTCCCACCCTCCTTCAAAAGTGGGAGAGAGAAGCTACCAATAGCTCCATACAATTTATGAAATTGTTAATGGAAGAGGAAAAACAGACTTTGTCTGCTCTTTCAACACAATTAAAGGAGCAAATTGAAACCACCAAGAAGTTTTCCACTGAACCCGACTTTGCTTCTAAAGAAACATCTTTGCAGGGTCAACTGGAAAGATTTCAATATCATCTCGAAGAATGCAAGCATAGATATTTCGTGAGCGACTTGCAGGAATTTAAAGGTAAGGTATCTCGTTTTTTTGCTGTGTGTGTAACGACAGTTACTCACTCCTTAATGGCAGCCCCTGTGCATAGAGAACAGTGGTCGGGATCCGACCCCATCATTTACGTTACAGTGGGCGTCTGCTGTGACCTGGAGGCGCCCCCTGGGCTGTCCAGATGATAGCAGAGTGATGAGATCAGCGCCATCATTGTGGAGCTCACAACGTATGCTGTTTGCTCCACTGTACCCCTGTCAACCGCCGGGATGTGTGAATACGGGCCGCCTCCCCTCCCCCCGTTACAGTCTCCGATGACACCCCATCCCTCCGCTCTCCCCAGCACCCGCTACTGCTACCGCCGCCCCTCCCCCCCTCCATTACCGTCTCCAATGACACCCCCCCCCTTCGCTCTCCCCAGCCCCCGCTATTGCCGCCCCTCCCGCCGTTACCGTCTCCGATGACACCCCCTCCCTCCGCCGCTGTGTGTGTGCGCCACTGCATGTGAGTACCGCCGATACTGTCTGCACGGCTGTGTATCTAATCCTATCCTGTGTGATGCTGTCTGCAGGGCTGTGTATCTAATCCTATCCTATGTGATACTGTCTGCAGGGCTGTGTATCTAATCCTATCCTGTGTGATACTGTCTGCACGACTGTGTATCTAATCCTCTCCTGTGTGATACTGTCTGCTGAGCCGTGTATCTAATCCTATCCTGTGTGATACTGTCTGCTGAGCGATGTATCTAATCCTGTCCTGTGTGATACTCCGCTGTCCTTGGTGACACTTTAGACATTTCTGGTCACCAACAAAATGGCTCTGCACTATGTCCCTGCATGTCATTCTCTATGTGTTGTAAACACTCAGATTGCGAGGGGGGAGGCTTGCCATCACACACACAGGAGAGCAGACTCCGCCCACTTTTACTGCAGCTGTAATGTGAGTTTTTTTTACAGTTGGATTTCTGTAGGATTTCAGAAGCTACTCCCCCCTAGTGTATAACAGTGAAAACAGTGGAAAATATCACATTTTAATTTTTTTTTTTATATTTTGCTCAATTAAAAAAAATATTTAAACAAAACATTAAAATATTATTACTTTACATTTTTTCAGTTATTGATTTTTTTTTTTCTGACAATACATTCCCTTTAAGGATAGGAGAGCCTACCTCTTTTCAACTCCCAGACATATTCCCACTAATTTTGAAACGGAATTTTCCTCTACGGATACAGAGGTATCCGATAGACAAAAAGGGAACCAGACTTCTATAGGGAGACAACGAGGTCGGGGGAGGGAAGAGGTAGAGGCAGATGTTTCCAAAGTGATACCTCAGGTGTACGTTTTATAGACCAGGGGTACTACCTGAGAAGTCAGTCACGGTAGCGCAATCAGACAGACAACCACAAGTCCTAAACCTATCATCACGTACCCTGACTCCTGAAGAAATGTGTGTTTTAAGTAAAGGCATATCTTTTGTACCCACCTCATTGATTTTTGGTAGCTTATTGGTTCTCTATATTGTGTCCTATTGTTTCTGTCCTTGACTGTTGTGAGGAACTGCCTTAAGCTGGGTTCACACTAAGCGACAGCGACGTCGCTGTTACGTCACCATTTTCTGTGACGTAACAGCGACCTTGCAAGTCGCTGTTATGATCGCTGCTTAGCTGTCAAACACAGCAGCCGAAGCAGCGATCATAACGACACGTGTCGCTGTGCTGCAACATGTGCAGAGAGCAGGGAGCCACGCACACTGAACGCTGGCTCCCTGCTCTCCTAGCTACAGCACACATCGGGTTAATTACCCGATGTGTACTGCAGCTACATGTGCAGAGAGCAGGGAGCCGCGCACACTGCTTAGCGCTGGCTCCCTGCACTCCTAGCTACAGTACACATCGGGTTAATTACCCGATGTGTACTGCAGCCACATGTGCAGAGAGCTGGGAGCCGGCGCTGGCAGCGTGAGAGCGGCGGAGGCTGGTAACGAAAGTAAATATCGGGTAACCACCTTGGTTACCCGATGTTTACCTTGGTTACAGCTTACCGCAGGCTGTCAGACGCCGGCTCCTGCTCCCTGCACATTCAGGATTGTTGCTCTCTCGCTGTCACACACAGCGATGTGTGCTTATCAGCGGGAGAGCAACAATAAAAAAACGAACCAGGGCTGTGTGTAACAAGCAGCGATCTCACAGCAGGGGCCAGATCGCTGCTCAGTGTCACACACAGCGAGATCGCTAATGAGGTCACTGCTGCATCACAAAAACCGTGACTCAGCAGCGATCTCAGCAGCGATCTCGCTGTGTGTGAAGCACCCCTTAATCCAATTAGCGTGTTTTCTGTGGAATAGGACATTTCCCCCTGTAGGACAATCAAATATATCAGCATGGAATCATCCTTCCTTAATTAAAGAGTCTGATACAATCCTTTATTTTGGCACTTGTGAATTTTATTTGCCTAATGGCCCAGTCACACTAAACAACTTACCAGCGATACAACCTGATAGGGATCGCTGGTAAGTTGCTAGGAGGTCGCTGGTGAGATGTCACACTAAGCGACGCTCCAGCGATCCCACCAGCAACCTGACCTGGCGATCGCTGGAGCGTGGCTACACGTGGAAGCATGCTGCGCTTGGTAACCCGATATTTACCTTGGTTACCAGCGCACACCGCTTAGCGCTGGCTCCCTGCACACCTAGCCACAGTACGCATCGGGTTAATTACCCGATGCGTACTCTGCTACATGTGCAAGCAGCAGGGAGCCGGCTTCTGCGGACGCTGGTAACCACAGTAAACATCGGGTAACCAGAAGCCCTTCCCTTGGTTACCCGATATTTACCTTCGTTACCAGCGTCCGCACCTCACACACTGCCAGGTCCAGCTACCTGTTCCCTGCACTCCTAGCCACAGTACACATCGGGTTAATTACCCGATGTGTACTGCAGCTACATGTGCACAGAGCAGGAGCCGGCACTGACAGCTGAGAGCGGCGGACGCTGGTAACAAAGATAAATATCGGGTAACCAAGGTAAGGGCTTCTTGGTTACCCGATGTTTACCGTGGTTACCAGCGTCCGCAGACGCCGGCTCCTGCTGCCTGCACATTTAGTTGTTGCTCTGTCGCTGTCACACACAGCGATGTGTGCTTCACAGCGGGAGAGCAACAACTAAAAAATGGCCCAGGACATTCAGCAACAACCAACGACCTCACAGCAGGGGCCAGGTTGTTGCTGGATGTCACACTAAGCAACATCGCTAGAGAGTTGTGCATCAGCAGCGATGTTGCTAGCGATGTTGCCTAGTGTGACGGTACCTTTAGTTATTGTTATTTGTGATTGAGAACACCCCTTACAATGGCTGAGTATATGAGATATGGGTAATTTGACATCTCAGCAATAGAGGCCTGTTTAAACTGTCGCTTTATTATGATACTTGCGTCTGGGATCAAACTGGACCGCAGGCTTGCTTTCCATAAGATATCGTATACCAATATCAATCACTAAAAGTAGATATTGTTTTTCAACCAAATATTTATACTACTTTTTATATAAAAACCATGTACTTTATTAGACAAATGCACATACATACATAAATTGTTTAAAATCAGGGAGGAAAGACAGGATAATTGACCCTATTCTTCTCCTACCTTACAACAGGGGTCGGCGTCCTAGTTAGAGAGACGCCCCCGTTCCGCGACGACTGACCTTAAGCAATCCCTTCCTATATATTCAAAGTGTAGTCCCCTCAAGATTGAAATACCCCAACAGTAGTAACACCACAGTGAGGAAAGGGGTGCTCAGTCAATAATGGCTAATTTGTCTGTATCACCAATATGACCACTGGGGATTAGGGTATAGGGTCAGAAGCCGTCATTAAGTCTGTGTGCTCAGTATTAGATATAGAGAGTTAGATGTTAGTAATCATATATTAAAGGAATGCCCAGGATTATTTCTGGCCGTATCAAAAAACTGCCAGACGCGTTTCGCCCTTTAGACAGTTGAGGGCTCATCAGGGGCTTTGTGATTGGGTCTTGAAGATTTTCTTTTGGCAATTCTGAAACAACACAGAATAGAAACCCTCATTAGGCTCCAGGAGTAACTTCATTCAAATTAGTGTATATTAGATCACTCATACTAACCCGTTGTAGTGAACTCCTTTTTTCACTTTTAAAGAAAGGATGATTGTGATGTATGGGAGTATTGACTCACTGGAGTTATGTCCTAAAGTTGTGTCAGATTAAGGACATATCCTGCATGGATATAAATAACTAATTAGTACCAGTCATTGATTAATATCCCTAACCTACTGTGGTCAATAATTCTGGTATTATACCTCCTACATGGATAATTCTTTTATGCAGGGTTTAGCACTGATGTGTCCGGAATATGGCTGAACTCTATCAAGGAGACAGGTCACATCTTATTATTCATGATATCAGAGCATGTCATTTATAAGCATGCATAACAATAAAAATTGCATACTTGGTCTTAGATGTTCCACTTTGTTGATATGCATCAGTCTAGCATAATTCTATAGCTCCGTACTGTCCTTGTCTCTTAGATGTGATTTATATAATTACCACACTAGGCTTGCCAGCCATAAAGAAAAAACCTATAGTAGAGGGAGAAGGAAGCACATTTGGTCTAGATATTGGTACTCTAACATATACTGTAGTACATAGGCTTCAGAATGGCAGAATTACATAGGATACCTTGCCTGAGATTCAGAAAGAACAATGCCTCCAGGTTAGTGATCCCCCGGGTGTCATATATTGATTTAGTACTGTCCACTATACTGACAGACAGTGACCAGCGTACTCCTAGTCCTGCATATAAATGACATATTACAGGGTTGTTGTACCTGATATTAAAGACAGTGGTCACACAAATATATGTAATGGCAACCATATACCTGATTGCAGTCCCACAGTGGGGTGACTGTGTAGGAATCCACCGCAGTAGGTATCTATAACATAAAATATGTAGCGCTGTTTCAATACGAAAATGCACATTACATTCCTATATTTATTTTAGTGCTGTCCTGTGTATTGGCAGACCATAATCAACATGCTCTTGGTCCCACAAATGAATGGCATGTTACAGGTTTGCTAGGCCCGATATTTAAGGTAGCAGACACACAGACAAACTTGTTATATTTGCAGCCAAACAGCTGATTATTGTCCCAGAGTCGGGTAACAATGAAATAATCTACTGCAATAGGTGTCCATAGTACAAGATTACAGCGCTGTTCCTGTATAGTAGTGCACATTGTCACATAATATTCAGGGGTCCTACCTCCTCCGGTCTGTGTCAGGGGTCCCAGGTCTGGTGTTCAGTGATCGCTCCCCTGGCTACACTGAATCCACCATTTAAAGCAATGTTTGGCGCCATAAACCGGAAAACGGAAGTGACGTTACGTTTCTTGTGTCTCCTCCTCCTCATATTACCAGCACTGAGACCACGTCATTCCCCGGTCATGTGACCGGGTGTGGTGCATCTTTTTTTGTCCTCCCCTCTTTGTGGATTAAAGGTTCCATGATGAGAAAGTTCCCACGTCATCGCGCATGCGCAATGAGATTTTTCCTTTAGTTCCATTAGCGGACCTACGCTAGATATGCGTGCTGTTTCTAATTGCTAATCGTGCTTTAATACACTCTCAATTCCGGACATTTACCAGCCATTTATATGCTGGGGCCATTGTCTTTCATTCTTTAAGATGGTAAAGAGTGTATACAACTCGGCAATATATTTCATAGGGACAATTAATCATACGGGTTAGATGATCTATTTAGTGTACTCAGATGATAAAAGTGAGGGACTCATCCATAAAATTAGTATAATATATTTTATTGTATGTAATAAGGCATATTATAATGAGTTACTAGTAATTATAATACTGTAACTTCGTATCCATAAAATATATTATGGTTATACACTAACCCTTTTAGGGGTTTAAGGGAAAGTCTACTACAGACATAGTCTCCCTGTATTCAGTGGTAGCTGGAAAGTGGTTTTGATCAGATATAGGACGTATAGCTAATCTGTTCATTTAGGCCATCCGGATGCACTGAGCCCATCCAAAAGATCCACCGCACTTCTCTTTGTAGAAGGAGAGTGTCCCAATCTCCTTTTCTTTCTGGTTCCGGTATTGTTTCAATGGATTTGAAACAGATACCTTCCATTCTGCCTGCATGTTCCTGGTTCACGTGACGTGCAATTGGTGTGTCACGTAAATTACGAATATCTCCAAGATGTTCTCCTATTCTCACCCTAAACTGCCTTTTTGTTTTACCAATGTAGTTCTTGGGGCAACCACAGATAAATAGGTAGATGACCCCTTGGGTTCGGCAGTTGGCAAAATTTCTGTTTACATATGTTCTGCCTGTCTTCACACTTTGAAACTCCTTCGAGGGAGAAATAAACCTGCAGAATTTACACGATCCACAGCGATATGTGCCGTTCTCTCTTGATCTTAGCCAGGCACTGCCTGAATGTTCTGGGGCCACATAGTGACTTTTAACTATGTGGTCCTTCAGGTTCCGGCCTCTTCTGAAGGTCACTGAGGGGTAGGGGAGGATGTTATCTATGATGTCCACATCCTGCTTCAGGATGCCCCAGTATTTGCTGAGAATTTTCATAACTTGATTATTCTGATCGTCATAGGTGCCCACTAATCTAGTTAACCCTCCTAATTCCTTTTTTGTTTTGGAGTTTAATAGTGTGTGTCTGTCCTTCCCTGCCGCAAATCTATAGGCCCTATATATTACCTTATCTGGGTATCCCCTATCTACAAATCTCTTGGTAAGTTGACCTGCCTGCCTATCAAATTCTGAACTGTCTGAACAGTTCCTGCGTACCCGTAGGAACTGGCCCTTCGGTATCCCTCTCTTTAAGCTGTCTGGGTGGTGACTATTCCATTGTAGGAAGCTGTTAGTGGCACTAGGTTTTCTATATAAGGTAGTTTCTAGATTTCGTTCCATTCCTTTCCTGATGTAAATATCAAGGAACGCGAGTTTGTCAACTCCAATTTCATATGTAAATTTAAGTCCTATTGGGTTAACATTAAAGGTCCAGTCACACTAAGCAACTTACCAGCGATCCCAACAACGATAGGGATCGCTGGTAAGTTGCTAGGAGGTTGCTGGTGAGCTGTCACACTGCGACGCTCCAGCGATCCCACCAGCAACCTGACCTGGCAGGGATCGCTGGAGCGTGGCTACACGAGTTGCTGGTGAGCTCACCAGCAACCAGTGACCAGCCCCCAGTCTCCTAGTTACAGCACACATCAGGTTAATTAACCCGATGTGTGCTGCAGCTAAATGTGCACAGAGCAGGGAGCAGCGCACAATGCTTAGCGCTGGCTCCTTGCTCTCCTAGTTACAGCACACATCGGGTTAATTACCTGATGTGTGCTGCAGCTAAATGTGCACAGAGCAGGGAGCAGCGCACACTGCTTAGTGCTGGCTCCTTGCTCTCCTAGTTACAGCACACATCGGGTTAATTACCTGATGTGTGCTGCAGCTACATGTGCACAGAGCAGGAGCCGGCAGCACAGGCAGTGAGAGCGGAGGAGGCTGGTATCAAAGGTAAATATCGGGTAACCAAGGACAGGGCTTCTTGGTTACCCGATGTTTACATTAGTTACCAGCCTCAGCAGAAGCTGGCTCCCTGCTCACTGCACATTAGTTGTTGCTGTCTCGCTGTCACACACAGCGATCTGTGCTTCACAGCAGGACAGCAACAACTAAAAAATGGCCCAGGACATTCAGCAACAACCAACGACCTCACAGCAGGGGCCAGGTTGTTGCTGGATGTCACACACAGCAACATCGCTAGCAACGTCACAAAAGTTGTTCGTTACCAGCGATGTTGCTAGCGATGTTGCTTAGTGTGACGGGGCCTTAAGTCCTTCATCAAATTCTTTAAAAGAAGAAGTACTTCCCGACCAAATAACCAGAATGTCGTCTATATATCTGCCCCAGAATATAATCTGGGAGCAGCGGTTATTTCCATCATCCCCAAAAACTATAGTATTCTCCCACCAGCCCAGGAGCAAGTTGGCGTAAGTGGGGGGCACAAGGGCTCCCCATTGCTGTGCCCCTGAGCTGGTGGTAGAATCTGGAGTTAAACAAAAACGCGTTACTTGTGAGGACGAAGTATAAGAGTTCTTTAACAAACCTATTATGTGCCTCCATCTGGTTCCCCCGCATACTTAAAAAGTAATTAACGGCCTCCATCCCTTTATCATGGGGGATGCTCGTATATAGGGACTCTACATCTATGGAAGTGAGAATCATATTTTCTTCCAAAGTGATGTCCTCAATTTTTGCCAATAGATCTAATGTGTCCCGAATGTATGAGGGTAAGGTCGTAACGAAAGTTCTTAGTATTTGGTCAATATAGGTGCTGCAGTTCTGCGTCAATGAGTCTATTCCTGACACTATAGGTCTACCTTTGATAGGATTAGTTCCTTTATGGATCTTCGGAACTGCATAGAATGTTGCCAGTTTAGGGTGGCGTGGGAGTAAAAATTCGTATTCATTCATTGATATTAGTTTTTCTTGTTTTGCTACATCCAATATGTGTTTTAACTGGAGAGAGCATCTGGGGGTAGGATCTTCCTTCAGTGGTTCATAGGACTTCTGATCTCTGAGTAGCTGCAAACACATATGAACATATGTTTCGCGATCGAGCAATACCACATTCCCCCCTTTATCTGATGTTATTATTCTGTTCCAAATTGGTTATGGTTTTGATACGGCCAGAAATAATCCTGGGCATTCCTTTAATATATGATTACTAACATCTAACTCTCTATATCTAATACTGAGCACACAGACTTAATGACAGCTTCTGACCCTATACCCTAATCCCCAGTGGTCATATTGGTGATACAGACAAATTAGCCATTATTGACTGAGCACTACGGTTTCCATAAGATATCCCAATAACAGAGTCTAATTAGCTATGCCTTTTGTAGTCGCGTCTGTGATCTGTAACAGACTCTAAAAGGTACCGTCACACATAGCTGCGATTTCGCTAGCGATCTCGTTGAGTCACGGTTTCCGTGATGCAGTAGCGATCCCGTTAGCGATCTTGTTATGTGTGACACCTACCAGCGATCAGGCCCCTGCTGTGAGATCTCTAGTCATTGCAGAATGGTCCAGGCCATTTTCTTCAAAGGCGATGTCCTGCTGGGCAGGACACATCGCTGTGTTTGACACTGTGTGACAGGGTCACAGTGACTGCTGAGATCGTTATACAGGTCGCTACTGCGACCTGTATTGTTCCTGCATCGCTGGTAAGATCTGACTGTGTGACATCTCACCTGCGACCTCCCAGCGACTTACCTGCGATCCCTATCAGGTCGCATCGTTTTCGGGATCGCTGGTAAGTCGTTGTATGTGACTGGTCCTTAATTACTGACGCTCTTGTAGTTGCGTCCGGGATGTGTGATCTGGAGCGGGGACTTGCGTTCCAGCGCCAGACTCCGACGTAACTTCCTGTTACATAATTGTTTAACTTCCCTTTATCACGTGATCGCTCCGAGCATCCTCGGGTTTGCTGGATGGAGGGCGGTCACCTGACTTGGGAGTGATGCCACATAGGGCGGTGCCTACATCCGCCCTCATGACATTTAAGGGCGGCAATTTCAAAGCCCTATACGCCATGTTATGCCCGGACATACTATGGCGGAGGTCCATACTATTCTGAAGGTAGGATTTGGCTCTTTACATGCTGTTTGTGCACGCTCTGCGAAATTAATTTGATAGAAAATACCTTGACCATGTTGCTCCTTTTGCAGCTTTCGCTTTCTTGGCCAGTGTCCCCTGATGAGTAAGCTATTTATGAAACGCGTCGGGAGGCCCAGGGACGTATAAGGTCAGATTATTGCCATTGAGGGGTATTGTGAGGCTGTTTTGCCCCCCCCCCCCCTCTACTAGACAACACGTCTTGTCGGATTTTTATCACCTCAGTGTTTTATGGACGTATGTATGTTTTGATGACATTTCTCAACACCGTAAAATGTTTTAGATTATAATTATCACATTTTGGCGTACACACTTCCAGATATCGGTTGGATACAATTGATGTTTTTTTGGGTAAATCATACTTGTGTACACAGAAACAGAAGTTCCAGGCGGCACACAATCCTTCAAGGTGCACGTGTCCAAGGAAGGCATCCACAGCATAATTGATACAAAGGACCGGCACTCCAAAGCTTCTGAAATATTTTTGTAGTTTATTCCATCATAATATACAGGCATAAATACGCGTTTCGGCTAACAGTGAGCCTATAGATAGATGTGAAAAAGGCTCACTATTAGCCGAAACGCGTATTTACGCCTGTATATTATGATGGAATAAACTACAAAAATATTTCAGAAGCTTTGGAGTGCCGGTCCTTTGTATCAATTATACTTGTGTACACAGTGAGAATTTTTTTGGGGACCAGGTTATTTTACGGTTATTGTCCTCTGTGTATACAGTGGGAGCTTTGCATAACATCATAATATTATTTGCAAAAAATCTCATTGAATTGTTACAGTAGGAATGAATTTGTGAATATTACACTTTAATTTTTCATTGTTGCATTCCATTCATAAGCAGTGCTGGCTCCCCTCCTCTTTGCGTTTAACTGGTCAGTGGTTGACCGCCACCATGCCGTGCACGCCCAGTGTGGTTTGCAAATTCCTTCTGTTGCCATCAAAATTCATGTTGGTGCCTGTTCACACACAACCACCACCCCCTGTTCCACAGGCATCATTATTTAAGCACAACCTGCCTGAGCCTCTACTGCCCGCATCCATGTTTGCTGGTCTGGCACTGTGAGGGCCAGTTCTGACATTGTGCTTGTGTGTGTGGTTTTGCCACACATACTGGCACCTGGGCTGCCTTTATTGGCAGTTGTCAGTCCTTGCAGCATGGGAGCGGTTCAGACATGTCTCGGGTAAGTGTTCTTATATGGTCCTGCTCATTATATGAGACCTTATGGCACAATAATAATTTATAACATAGTGTAGGCACCCCCCTATAGAGATTTGCTGTGACGTGGCAGGGGGGCTCAAATCATTGATCAATCATTTGCAAAAAAATCTCATTGAATTGTTACAGTAGGAATGAATTTGTGAATATTACACTTTTTATTTTTTTCATTGTTGCATGCCATTCATAAGCAGTGGTGGCTCCCCTCCTCTTTAAAATTATGACCAGGGGTACTCAAACTTTTGCATGCCACTGTAGATAAGGGGCTTGCTCGTATAGCTATTTAGCTAAATCAAATAAAATAGATTAAAAAAATAAAATGGTGTTGTGTCCCACCCTATTTTTTATAACCAGTGCAGGTAAAGCAAATGGCTGTGGGCTGGTATTATTAGGGTGGGAAGGTCCAAGGTTATTTGGCCCTTCCCATCCTAAAAATAGCAGCTGCCCCAGAAGTGACACATCCATTAGATGCACAAATTTTGTTGATGCCAGTCTCTTTCTGATGCAGTGGCAATCAGGGTAATATATTTCAGGTTGATGTCAGCTGTGAATTGTCAAGTGGCATCAAGCCCAGGGGTTAGTTATGAATAGGTGCCTATCAGAAACCCCCATTACTAACCTAGTAAATGTAAAGAGAAAAAAACAAAAACACAAAAAAAGATTATATTTTAAAAAACCACCGCCTAACTCTAGACCTTGTTAACCAATTTATTAAAAAAAAAAAAAACAAAAAAAAAAAAAAGGAAAATCTAAAGTAATCCAACGAATAAGAAGCAGTCACCAAAAGAGAAATGAGGTAACCCTATGACATCCCTGCTCTACACACCTGCTAACATATTGTCACGTTCACAAGAAATTGTGTAATAATTATGCGGCCATTTTTATCTCTTTCCTCTTGTGAAAATATTAAATCTGCAGCTAAAAACAGCATTTTAGTGGTAAATATGTAATTTTTTTTCTATAACACCACATGGTAACATTTTGTGACAACTATGGTGCCAATATGCTCACTGCACCCATAGATTAATTCATTGATAGGTGCAGTTTGTAAGATGGGGGTAACTTGTGGAGAATTTCTGCTGTTCTGGCTCCTCAGGGGCTCTGCCAATGTGACATGGCACCTCCAAACCATTCCAGACAAATCTACACTCTGATATGGCACTCTTTCCCTTCTGTGTATTGTACTGTGCCGGATAAGTAGTTTCACATCACATATGGGCTATTGCAGTACTCCGCAGAAAATGGACCACAAAATTTCTTACTCAATTTCTCCTGTTACCCTCGTAAAAATAACAAATGTGTGCCTTCAGCATCATTTTTGTTGAAAAACAGTTTCATTTTTATGGCCCAAAATTATACAATTCTGTGAAACACCAAGGGGTTTAATTAAGTTGCTTTTTTGGAACCTCGGCCGCTCTGCAACCATGACATGGCAAACACAATCTATTCCAGGCAGTTTTGTACTCCAAAAATGAAATAGTGCTCCTTCCCTTCTAAGCCCTGCGGTGTGCCCAAAATAGTAGTTTTGCACCACATATGGGATATCTGTACACTCATCGAAAATTGCACTATAAACATATGGTGCAATTTCTCCTAATAATCTTATGAATATAAATTCCTCGAGGAGTCTAGTTTCCAAAATAGGATCACTTGTGGGGAAAATTCCACTGTTTAGGTACATAAGCAGCTTTCCAATAGCGATATGGCGTCCGCTATCTATTCCAGCCAATTTTGCATTCAAAAAGTCGAAAAGTGTTCCCTCCCTTCTGAGTCCTGCCATGCACCTTAACAGTAGTTTCCAACCACATATGGGACATTGGCGTACACAGGGTAAATTGCACAACAAATTGTTTGGTGCATTTTTTTCCTGTTACCCTAATGAAAGTTCAAAACTTGGGACTAAAGTAACATTTTTGTGGGGAAAAAAAAATATTTTCATTTCTTACTTCCACATTGCTTTAGTTGCTGTCAAGTACCTAAAGGGTTAATAAACTTGTTGGATGTGGTTTTGAGCATTTTGAGGGGTGCACTTTTTAGAATGGTGTCACTTTGGGGCATTTTCTGTCACATAGGTCTCTCAAAGTCACTTCAAATGTGATGTGGTCCCTAAAACAATGGTTTTGTAAATTTTGTTGGAAAAATGAGAAATTGCTGACAATCTTTTAATCCTTTAACGTCTTAACAAAAAAATGATGTTTCAAAAACGGTGATGATGTAAAGTAGACATGTGGGAAATGTTATTTAGTAACTATTTTGTGTGATATAACTTCTCTGGTTTAAAAACATAAAAATTCAAAGCTTTAAAATTGTGAAAAAGTTCAATTTTTTGCCAAATTTTTCATATCTTCATAAACGCAATTAACGTTGACCATAATGTACAACTAACATGAAGTACAGTTTGTCAAGAAAAACAATCTCAGAATCACTGGGATCCGTTGAACTGTTTTAGGTTTATAACTTCAAAGTGACACTAGTCAGAATTAAAAAATGAGGCTTGGTCCTTAAGGGGTTAAACAAAAATAAACATTTTTAAGCACCATGAACTTCATTAACAGCTATATAAGAGTTTGGTTTTTGTGCAACAAACTGTAGTATTTTGTGTATCATTTTGGGATATTTTTCTTATCAGCTTTTATTCATTTTTTTGTGGATGGAAGTTGGATTTTGCAGTTTATTTATTTATTTTAAACACCAAATATTATTCCAAATTTTCATGTGCGATCCTGAGCAGGGGCCCCGTGCTGGCTGTGATACCGTGGCAGCCGCCGACAGGCCTCTCCACAGCTCACGGGCCCCACAGCAGTGGCGGGGGAGGTTGCGGGAAGAGTACGAGGTGCGGGAAAATGTGTGGGAGGGTGCGAAGAATGGGGGACGGGGACTCCAAGCACTGTGGGGACTCCAAGCAGCAGGGCGGCAACATTAAGTCTGCTCTGTGGCCGTCAACAATGTGGTCGAGACGTCACAGGAAGCAGCAAAATCCCGGCAGGAGCAGTCACATGACCGTTCTGAGCCGGGGAGAGGGGCTGACAGCAGGGCAGGTAGGTAGTTACTATCTACCTACCTGCTCCAATGTAGCCCAATAGTGCAATAAACAAAAATTTGCAAATAAGCCGGATTACCCCTTTAAACGGGATTTTGTGTATTACTAATGTGATCTTAACAGCAATTCAGCTGTGCTGTGTGTTACACTCTGCTGTCAGTGCCTGGCTGGCAGATGGCTGATCATGCCCCACTTCATGTTGTGTATGTCAGATCTGAAGTAACTATAGCAACCCATTGACACCCTGTGATCGCACTGTTGGGGTAACATTCGACTGACCCCGACAGCATATGAGAGTATACATTCTTGGGCTCATGCAGACGACTGCATATCAGTACAATTTTAGACAACAATCGACTGACTGACCGCGCATTTTCAAACTATAGTGTGACTGCCTCATAGAAAAAAAAAAATCGATAAAGGAGAAAAAAAAAAAGCTCGAATAGACCTTTACCTTAACTTTTCTTTGTGCAACTGTATGACCAGGCAAACCATTGATCCCTTGTATAATACAATACACTCCAATACCGGTGTATTGCTGTATATTGGTTTCTGCTAGGTAAACCTGACCGGCATCCTATTGTGGTGCTTGAAGTCGAATACAAGCCTTATGCATTGTTTTAGTGCAGTATTATTAGAGAAATAGTTAACGACCGTTTTACAAGGCACAGGTATACAATACCACGGTGCTACCAATCTCTGAGTAGACAACCTAAATAAAATAAAAATACTATTCACAAATTATGTATTTACCAGTTTCTTGCAGCTGACGCTTTGCACTGGGCTCTTGGACGTTAAGTTCATTCTTCTCTGGACTAGAGGTTTCAACAGCACTTTCTCGTTTCCGCTTTGATATCTGCTTACGTGCTTTAAACAAAGTAATTTGTTTAATTTAATTTCAGCAAGTCACTTTAGCATTTTGTTTTAAATTATTTTTACACAAATTTAAAGATGAGAGGTCACCTCTACAAATCCCATTTCCTGGCAGATATAGTGCTGATCTGCAGGTAAATAGAATTAAAGGAAAGGTGAATGGCCAGTTTTGCTCTTATTTTAGTCCAGCTGCTTCTGAGCTTTCCCATTTTTTATTTCTTTCAAATCCACCATATGGTTCTAGAGATATGGGCCTTTTTATTCTTCATCAAGGGGGCTTGGCTCACAAGACTCTCTGGGGGCTTGTCTTCAGGCTGCTCAGCATTATTAACCAGTCAGGAAAGCCTCCACAGTACAGACCATAAAATTAGCAACAAAAAAAAAGCTCAATGTCTCTTGAGCCGTATGGAAGATTAAAAATAAAACAAAAAAACCCCCACAGAATACTCAGGGAAGCAGCAGGAATAAAATAAGAGAATAACTGACCACTTTTGATCTAGTGACAAATCTTTTACATGTCAGTTGGCTTGCTGGGAAGTGCGGCTCCAGTGAGAAGACAAAGTTACATTCTCCCTGAAACCGCTCGCTTCCAGTCATTGGGGCGGTGCTAGGAGCAGTTACAATCACTGCTCACTATGAGTGAGCTGTTAACACGCCGCAAATTGACTATCAGCCTGCTCTGCAACATTTACGCAGAACAGGCAGGCAATGATCTGAAGACTGCTTACAACACGCAATCGCTATAGTAAGTACTGACTGTAACCACTCGCTGCACAGCCACAATGACTGAAAGTGAGCAACAGTAGGGAGAATGTAACTTCATTTTCTCCATGTAGCCACTGCTCCTTTAAGCCTGCAACATATTTTAAAAGCCATTTACCTGCCGAATACTTCGACATCTGCAGTTTAAGAAGATTTTTTTTTTGGAGGTGAAAGGGATTAAAAAGGCAAACGTTCAGCAAGCAGTATAACTTGCTGAATGCTAAATGTAAAAGTATAATGTTAAGCCTCATTCAGGCAGACCCATTTTCAGTGTTGTGTGTCATCAATCAATCTCACTTAAGTAAAGAGAAGAAGAAGAAAAAAAAAAACAACCACTGCAAAGCTTCTCATTCCCACGGCTATATTAATGGATAGCATTGATTGCATGCTGATGTACAGTACAGAGTCCATTTCAGGACATGATCACATATCAGTGTCAAAGATCAGAAATACCCTGTTCGATCACAGACACCCGACCACCGACACAGTTTTCTTATAATATATCTAATATATAAAACTGAGTGTGTGTTGTGTGTGTGTGTGTGTGTGTGTGTGTGTGTGTGTGTGTGTGTGTGTGTGTGTGTGTGTGTGTGTGTCCGCGATTTACAGTTAGTCTCCAAAAAATCTGCCTCCATTAAAGTCAATGGAGCTGCTAGCTATTAGGTTATTAATAGCAGCTGAGTGGTTGCTATAGGAACAAAATAAATTGTTAGTATAAGAAGCTTATGTGTGAGGTAATAAGATGTCGGTGGAGAGACGGGGAACGGGGGCAGACGGGGAACGGGGGCAGACACAGAGATAGAGAGAGACTGACAGAGGATAGACAGACTGGGAGAGACAGAGACAGTTACTATCCCAGGCAACGCCCATGTACTACAGCTAGCTACTACCTAAATATGAAATACAATAAATAATGAACCTATAGCTTAATGGTAATGCATCTGATCCACACATAGTATTATACTTTCAAATCAATAACAAATTAAAAGAAAAATTCATCCACTATGTGAACTAAAACCCAGGGCTCTGTATCTGACAGACCGAACACGTACCACTGAACTACTTCCTCAGTACAGTCCGCCTTTAATTTGGTTATGTGATTATCAGTGCAATGGTGTGTGAAACACATTGGGCCTTTCCCACTGACGTCCTCCAAGTCAAATTCAAATGATGTTTGACTCTGATTGGAGAGTGTGATGTGTGAGAAAATCACATCTCACATCTCAGACATCACACAACAGAATTAGAATCGGGGGGGGCGTGGCTTGAACATGGTGGTGTGAGGAAGCAAAGTACCTGAGCTCCTACACCCACTCCCCGTATTCAGCTAAAATACAGCCTCTCCGCAATCTAATGCCGCCTAAAAGGAAGCCCCAGGGAGCACTCACCACGGTGGCTGGAGCTGTGCGTCTAGGAGGAGGAATGGAGCGTTTCTTCAGCGGGGCGCCGCTGGAGATGAGGAGCGCGGGCAGCAGCGTTAAGATGGCGCCGGCTCCCATGCTGCGGCCCGCTGGGGAGGAATCCCCACAGGCAGGGACGCCGCAGAAGTCAGCGGCGGCCGGCGCGAGCCCCCGCAACGGAGCAGGGACGAGAGCGGCTGCAGAGAGAGCGTCCCAGCGATGAAAGGACACCGCACAGCTGAAAAGCTCCACAGCGGGGACGCCACAGGACCCGCAGGGCACCGCGAGGCGGAAGGTGAGGAGAAACGGAGGAGTGGGGGGGGAGGCCCCGATCGTGGGGGCCCTGACAGGCCTGCAGCACCCGGCCAGCACAAGCCCAGTGCATGAGAGCTGCTCCCTGCACTCACCAGAGAAATCCCCAGGCAGAGACATTCCAGCTATCTTCCTCCCTGTGGGGGGGCCTCCCCTGGGCAGCCCGGCTCCCTCCCCCACATGTGCGAGCCCTGCTCATAATACACCAGATATACAGGCAATGAGGGAGTTAATCTTAGCCCTTCCAAGTAAAAGTGACCTAGATGCTCTATTCTGCAGACCAGTGCAATCTCATCAACAGGCCATCACTGCGGTGAGAGAGGAGATAGGGGCCTTGGTCACAGCCACTGAACAGGCTCAAGATTCTATGGAAAGCAGAGTCACACGGCTGGAGAAAGAATGTGTGGCCTACAATAACCGCTTAAAGTATATGACACTGTTGCTGGACGATCAAGAGAACAGAGGACGCCGCAACAACATAAGAGTAAAAGGTATCCCAGAGGACTGGCCCACTGAGTTGCTCCGTACCAAGGTGCAAGAAATATTTAATACTATCACTAATAGACCACTGGATGCCACGTTTCTATGCGACAGAGTACACAGAGTTGCCAGGGCCACCCAGGGAGCCGGCTCGTCCGCACCAAGAGACGTTCTCTGCCGTTTACACTTCTTCACGGAGAAGGAGCAGATCCTGAGGAGGGCCTGGGAGTTCGGGCCTGTAAAGATGGACGGTGCAGTTATTAAGCTTTTCTCTGATGTCTCTAGCCGCACACTTTACATGAGGCGTCAGCTTCAACCACTCCTGGTTAAAATCAAGGAGGTGAACGCCTCGTATCGCTGGGGC
This sequence comes from Anomaloglossus baeobatrachus, assembly GCF_048569485.1. Classification (NCBI taxonomy): domain Eukaryota; kingdom Metazoa; phylum Chordata; class Amphibia; order Anura; family Aromobatidae; genus Anomaloglossus; species Anomaloglossus baeobatrachus. The sequence goes on from NC_134363.1 coordinate 95,981,573, forward strand.
CATCCGTTCCACCTTATTGTCCGGAAAAGGTAGTCTGTCTTCCTATTGAAGCATCCTGCGGACCTGCCGGCCCTATACAAATTCCTGGATTTGCCCGATCTCCCCATTCCAGACTGGTAATCCTGGGAGTCCACGAGCCCCCAGATGCAGAAGAGGGGAAAGGTTCCAGGTTTCCTGCCAAGCGGTGGCAGTGGCTGAGAAGTTTACAAGGCTCCATTCTTGGATTACTGTTTTGGTGTATTGCGTACACTTGCATTTTCTGGGGTTTCTGTTCCAGTGTGGGGGAGGGGTGGAGGTGGGCCATACATATGGTCTGAAGGTGGCAGCGGAGGAGAGGCTGTTGGAATTCATAATAAGCATTGCCTTCTGTGGGTTTACAGGGGTGATAGCCAGTATATAGCAAGGTGGGGGGGGGGGAAGCGGGTGGGCTTCATACGTGTGTTCACTACCGTCTTCGTTGAGACTGCCCTAGTAGGCCTAGGGAGGGCCCATAGGCCTGCAAGCTCTTTGAGAGCGTCTTTTCTTGGTTTCCGTTTTCTTCCTTTTTCTCTTTTTTTCGCCTAATTTTTCTTTCTTTTCCTTTTTCTCCTTTTTCACCCTCCCTCTACTTCTACATCTCCCCCTTTTCTCTCCCTCCCCTTAATACCTTTCCCCGTGGTGTGTTTGTGCGTCTTGTCCTTGTCGTTTCCCCATAGGTCCCTGTTGAAGCCGCGAAGCAGATGTCCAAACCTGATCTTAGAGTGGGGTCCCTGAACGTCAAGGGCCTTCACAGCCCAGAGAAGCGCTCAATCCTCCTGAACCTGTTGTGGAAAAGGCGACTTCAGGTAATCTTCTTACAAGAAACCCACTATTCTATTGCCTAGATAAACCATATAAGCTGTCTGACCGGAGATACTCGACGGTCTACCATTCGCCATCACCTGACCCACGATCCAGGGGGACAAGCATTCTGGTTGCGAGCTCTCTGCCATGGGAGTTGATGGGGAACCACACGGACAAGGAGGGAGATTGATCATGATAAAAGGTCGTGTCCAGTCCCAGGTCTTCACCTTTGCGGCCCTTTACCTTCCCAACACGGGGCAATGCTCGGCCCTGCTAAAATACCTGAGCATCCTGGATGAGTTCTCAGAGGGCACGTTGATAGTGGGAGGGGATTTTAATTTTGTTATGGACCCAGAGATAGATACTTCAAAGGGTGCCGCCAATATGTCTAGAGCCGCTCATAGTCCGGTCAAACGGGGGTTACACGAATACCAGCTAGTCGACGCGTGGAGGGTGCAACACCCGACAGATAGGGACTATTCCTTCTACTCCGCTGTCCATAATACGTACTCAAGGTTGGACCACTTCTTTATCAAACACAGGGATCTCCACTGCCTGGTGGGTACTGAAATAGATGAGATCTTGTTTTCTGACCACGCTTTAATAATTCTAGATGTCTCCCTAGTGCGCCCATTGGTTAAACAAGGCATATGGACATTGAATACTTCTTTGCTGGGGGATCGTGGGACCATGCAGGAAATACGGGAGGCGGTGGAGGAGTACTTCAACCTCTGCGCCCGGGGAGACACCACACCCGCGGTAACATGGGAAGCACATAAATGTGTAGTGAGAGGTCTGTTTGTTAAACATGGCGCTCGGTTGAAACGGGAGAGAAACGCGGAAATCGAGTCGCTATTGGCAGACATACACGCGTTGGAGAGGATTCACAAAGATGATGAGACCAAAACCCTTCTCTTTCAGAAAAGAGAAAAGTTGAAATCGCTACTTTCCAACAAAGCTAAAGCCTCATTAGCAAGATGCCGAAGGCATTTTTATGAATTCGGAAACAAAAATAGCAGGACTCTAGCAAGGGCGTTGCGGATTCAAAGGTTGAAGGGGTTTATACCACATATACGGAAACAATCTGGGGAGAGAGCCTCACTTCCGGCTGACATTGCTGCTGCATTTAGGGACTTTTACTCAGCCCTGTATTCGATTGACAACTCGACAGAGGACGATAGGGAGACAGCCAGGGAAAGAATCCAGGATTATTTAAGATCTTCAGGACTGCCGAGGCTTAAACCGGAAGATATAAAGGCATTGGAGGCACCGATTTCTGACGCGGAGCTAGCTGCGGCCCTTAAGAATTCCCCTTCGGGTAAGGCACCGGGGCCGGATGGGCTCCCGGTGGCCTATTACAAGAAGCTGGGTCCTATATTGACCCTCCATTTTCTAGCAGCCTTCAGCAACATCCCATCGTGTCCATCCCCACCTTTACCAAGAGATGCCCTTGCTGCTACCATTGTGGTTATTCCTAAAGAGGGGAGGGATCCCTCCACTTGTGCCAACTATCGCCCGATCTCCCTGCTCAATGTGGACCTAAAGTTGTTTGCTAAGATTCTGGCCGAGCGACTGTCCCCACTGCTAGGGGTTATAGTCCATTCTGACCAGGCCGGGTTCATGCTGGGCAGGGAGGCTAGGGATAACACCACGAGGGCCATAAACCTGATTCATAGGGCCAGGTCTGATGGTGGATCTCTCATGTTGTCGTCGACAGACGCCGAGAAGGCGTTCGACCGGGTCAGCTGGACGTTCCTGAACGGTGTCCTTGCTTTCCTAGGGCTTGGGGGGAACATGCTAAGTTGGATAGGTTCTCTATATAGTGCACCGTCGGCTCGTGTTCGGGTTAATGGAGTGCTTTCAGAGAGTTTTCCGATTACCAATGGCACCCGGCAGGGTTGTCCGCTTTCCCCAATGATATTCATACTCACATTAGAGCCCCTACTGCGACACATTCGGATGAACACTAGCATTAAGGGACCGGAGATCGGGGGAGCGACTCATAAGATAGCAGCCTTTGCGGATGATCTATTATTTTTTATCGCTGACCCAGCCGAATCACTCCCAGTGCTAATGCAGGAATTTAATCGTTACTCCCTCCTCTCCAACTTCAAGGTCAACTTGTCTAAATCGGAGGCTCTGAGCGTTAACCTCCCCGCGGAGGTAGTTTCGCAGCTGCGGGGAGCCTCTGATATTCAGTGGGCTCCTCAGTACCTGCGATACTTGGGACTTAAATTGTCGGCCGACTTGAGCTCCCTTTTCCAGTTGAACTTTACCCCTCTGCTCCAAAAAATTAAAGAAGACTGTAAAACCTGGTCAAAAGGCACTTTCACGTGGTTCAGACGGGCCGCAATTTTTAAGATGAACATTTTTCCGAGACTCTTGTACCTCCTTCAGACCCTACCCATAGGGATCCCCAGGCCATTCTTTAGAGAAGTTTCCTCTCTACAAACGAAGTTGCTATGGGCAAACAAGCCGGCGAGACTGGCACGGTCGTTGTTGTGTAGACCTAGGGCTCGGGGGGGGCTGGGTCTCCCGGACCTCAAGACGTATTACATTGCCACACACATGCCCAGGGTGGTGGACTGGTGTCGCCATTTTAAAGCCAAGGCTTGGGTTCAGGTGGAGCAGAGCTTTACTGACATGCCATTGGCGGGGCTTCCCTGGGCACTTCCCCCTGTGGGCACAGAACTCAAATCCCATCCTACGATTGGTGCTACGCTATCTTGTTGTTCCCAGGAGGTGGTCCGGAGAGCCCTACTGCCCTTGCCCTCTCCCCTTTCTCCGATCATTCGCGCCCCGAATTTTTCGCCGGGTCTCTCTGACCCTATGTTTCGCCTCTGGATCTCGCAGAATAGATTCTGCGCTCAACACATCGGAGTCGGGGGGCATTGGCCAACAATAGAGGAACTTCGGCGCTTCCGGGTCCCTGGACCCCTGGGCCCGTGGCGTTCCCTACAACTGCGACACTTTCTCGTTACTCTACCGGTCCATAGTCAGTTTGACAGACCCCTCACCGACTTTGAGAAGCTGTGTATGGAAAGGGGGTCTCTCCGACACTCTCTAGCCATTTCACACTCAATGCTATGCAACTCTACAGACCTGTCCCCGCCGGGGTTTCTCCTGCATTGGGAGTCAGACCTGGGCCTCACCCTCTCGACCTCGCAAAGAAATAAAAAGTGCTGTTTCTCGCCCACAAAACATCAGTTAGCTCCAAACTCCAAGAGGCAAACTATAAATGTATCTCTCGATGGTATAGGGTCCCGACGAAACTCCACAGGATGTTCTCAGGTGTAGACTCCAGTTGTTGGAGATGTGGGACTGGGGAAGGTGACTTCCTGCACATATTCTGGGCATGCCCGGAGTTGCAGCGGTTTTGGGAGGGGGTGCGGGGGGTGATCGGGCATGTGGTTCGACACACGCAGACCCTGGGCCCGGAGCTCTTTTTGCTTCAACTGCCCGACTCCTCTGTCCGTGCTTATAAGGGGTCTCTATTAAGCTTCCTGGTGATGGCCGCCAGGACGTGCATCCCCCTGAGATGGAGATCCCCCACTCCGCCGACACTATCAATGTGGGCGAACAGGGTGAATGAATTGCTGCATATGGAGGACCTGACGGCGTCTCTCCACGACAGACAGGAGGCTTTTCACAGGACTTGGTTTCCCTGGATCGAATTTAAATTCTCCAAGGAATACGGTACCTGGATCCCCCCTGACTGAGGGGGTCTTCTTCTGCCGTTAGACAGTGGTGTTCTGAGATGATGGATCTCTGCCTAGTAGCTGTTTGTTCCCTTATGTTCTGCTCTTTACCCCCCCCTTCCTTCCCCCCTTTTTGTGTGCTCCCTCCTATTCGTCTATGGTCTACTTTCTTCTGCTCTCTTGCTTCTTTCTCTCTCTCTCCTTAATTCTCTACAGAATCTCTATACTTGAAAATTGCCAGGTAAACATGGAGGAGTCAAAGTGTGGTAGTTATCAGTTGTTACAGTTAGCCTGATGGGTGACAATGTACAATGGTCGTAAATTGTTATGCTACTGTTCTGGATTGATGTATTCCCATGTTTTTCGGTTAAATAAAGAATTATAAAAAAAAAAAAAAAAAGAATTAGAATCAGAAGGACTATAGCAGAATATTTGCATGGTTAATCTTATAAGGCAAGAATGACTGTGAGCCACTATATCCTCAGTGTATGGTACCTGGGTTTGATCCCAGGAGTCGAATGATTAACCTTGACTTTTTTAAATTCTGCTGCTCACACACAAACTGCAGTGATGTCTAATGTGTGACGTGTGAAGCAAGTCAAAAGTCACATCTCACACATCAGACTGACTTATAGACACTGAGTAGTTTGCATGTTTCACCACGTAACTAAGGAAAATCACCATCTAGTGTCACTTTACTCTGTGAAGGAGTGGCTAAGCTCACAGGATGGAAAGTCTCCAATGAAACTTGCTTTCTGGGTTCAAATCCCAGAAGATGAAAATGTTTAATTTTATTTTTTTAATATTCTGCTGACTACCACACAAAGTCCAGTAATGTTCCACTTTTAATATCTGACATTCTGATTGTCATTCTGACATGTTAAGGAAGAGTTTCGGACATGCTGTGCATTTAACATGGTAAATCACATAGGCAAAGGAAATTGGGTGTGAGGATTTAATTTACAACATATCTATTTCCAAGTGACTGTACATGCATATACTTTATTAAAAAGGGGTTAAAACAACTTTATTGTAAATTTTTGTTTGTTCACACTAAAGAACTGGCTGCAAACTCATGGCCACTAGGGATCTTACTAATGCATTGCCTGCTAGGCGTGGTCCTAGGGCATGTCATATTGTAGCTGGTGCGGAAGCTGCAAGACACGTGCATGTGTTTACTGCCATCTCACAGATCTGCCAAGCAACCTATCTCACTGCAAGTTAAACTTTGTTTACGTTTAAGGGCCTGTGCACACGTTTCAGATTTGTTACATTATTTTTTGCACAGATTTGACTCAAAACCTGAAGGGTTTCCTGGTTTCAGCAAAGTGAATGAGAATCCTGATGTCTCATGTGCACGTTGCTTATTTTCTTCTTGCAGATATACATCTGCAACAGCTCAATTCTTTCAGCATTTTGCTGCAGATTTCACTCATAGCAATCAGAGTGGGAAAATGTGCATAAAAAAGCACTAAAAACACTGCAAAAATTTGCCGTTTTGAGGCTGTGTTTGACGTGAAAAGGTGTCAGGGGTGGTCAGGTGTCAGGGGTGGTCAGGTGTCAGGGGTGGTCAGGTGTCAGGGGTGGTCAGGTGTCAGGGGTGGTCAGGTGTCAGGGGTGGTCAGGTGTCAGGGGTGGTCAGGTGTCAGGGGTGGTCAGGTGTCAGGGGTGGTCAGGTGTCAGGGGTGGTCAGGTGTCAGGGGTGGTCAGGTGTCAGGGGTGGTCAGGTGTCAGGGGTGGTCAGGTGTCAGGGGTGGTCAGGTGTCAGGGGTGGTCAGGTGTCAGGGGTGGTCAGGTGTCAGGGGTGGTCAGGTGTCAGGGGTGGTCAGGTGTCAGGGGTGGTCAGGTGTCAGGGGTGGTCAGGTGTCAGGGGTGGTCAGGTGTCAGGGGTGGTCAGGTGTCAGGGGTGGTCAGGTGTCAGGGGTGGTCAGGTGTCAGGGGTGGTCAGGTGTCAGGGGTGGTCAGGTGTCAGGGGTGGTCAGGTGTCAGGGGTGGTCAGGTGTCAGGGGTGGTCAGGTGACAGGGGTGGTCAGGTGACAGGGGTGGTCAGGTGACAGGGGTGGTCAGGTGACAGGGGTGGTCAGGTGACAGGGGTGGTCAGGTGACAGGGGTGGTCAGGTGACAGGGGTGGTCAGGTGACAGGGGTGGTCAGGTGACAGGGGTGGTCAGGTGACAGGGGTGGTCAGGTGACAGGGGTGGTCAGGTGACAGGGGTGGTCAGGTGACAGGGGTGGTCAGGTGACAGGGGTGGTCAGGTGACAGTGATCAAACAGGGTATTTCTGATGTTTGACACTGATATATGATCATGTCCTAAAATGGACACTGTACTGATGGCATCCATTTGCTGTCCACGATTTTCACAGACCCATCAACTTGGATAAGTCATTTTAATCCACAACTTGAATCATAATATGACAAGTCTGATTATTTTCTTAGACACCCAGTGCAAAAAAAAAAATACAAAAAACTCCCCAAACCACAAGCAAGTGAATATGTCCGTAAACTATAATGGGTCTATCCTTAAATTGAATTAATCACCAAGATTTTCGTATATAAGCTAAAGCCAGTGCTATACTGGCCCTATCAGGCTGATTCTACACATACCTTTAGTGGTCAGGTCGAATGTTTAGGTTTTGAAATCCAAAAAAGCAAAGTTTATAAAAATGAGCTGCTTGTTGAGTGACAGTTGCACTGGAGCAGATCATATATTCATAGTTATCCCCTCCCCCTGTTAGAATTAGCATAAGAATTAGGGTTTATTCAGACAACCGTTCCGTCTGTCCTGTTCAGTTCCTGTTTTTTTGCGGACCCATGGGCAGAACCATCTTTTTAATGTCTTTTGTGTAGGATCGGATGGGCCCACGGTAACACTTCCGTGTGCATCCGATAAAAAAAAATAAAAAAAAAAAAAAAAGATCGGAAGCTGTATGTCCGTTCCAATATTATGGAACATGTCCTATTTTGTTCCATAATAACGGACCGTGACTCAATACAAGTCAATGGGTCCGCAAAATCCCTGGAAGCCACACGGAACCACTTGTGTGTGGCTTCCGTCAGGTGCCCCTGTAGTCTGTGTCCCGCTGCTGCTCACACTGCAGTGTGTCAGTGGACGGATGCCCGCACTGTACTACGAGCAGCCACGGGTATGATGAGCGTTGCAGTCAGGAGGTTAGTAAAGTTCATTACCTGCGGTGATGAAGTCCTGCACTCCTGACGTCAGCGTGTGTCACTGCCTTCTATGCCCACCGCATTCTCACATCACCACTAGCGGGTGGTCCGAGACTGTGGCTAGTGGTGTCGTCACGGGCCGCTCTCAATACTTGTGAGCGTGGCAGTCATTGAACTCAGTGACCAGCGCTGACATCAGGAGTGCAGCGGCTTCCATCACCGCAGGTAATCTACCTCGCTAACCTCCTTAAGTCAGCGCTGGTGATGCCCTGCAGTGACCTGGGCTGATCTCATGATGTTAGCTCAGGTCACTGACTGCACTACTCTCCCAGCCAATGGGGAACATTCTGTTCTTCATTGACTGGGCCAGCGACTATTTGATTACGCCGGACCCAGATTTGATTTTTCTTTCGAATAAATTGGTGAAAGAAGGAATGTTTTGGGGAGTATTTATTTCAAATAAAAATGTGTTTGTCGTCAATTTTTTTTTCATTACTGGTGGTGATGTCGGGTATGTGATAGACGCCGTGAAATCACAAACCCCAGGGCTTGATGCCTGGTGACATTACACAGCTGGTATCAACCCCATATATTACCCAGTTTGCCACCGCACCAGGGCTTCGGATTGAGCATCTAATGGATGCGCCACTTCTGGGGTGCCTATTTTTAGGCTGGGGAGGGATCCAAGAACCGCGGACCTCCCTAGTCTGAGAAAACCAGACTACAGCTGTCCGCTTTACCTTGGCTGGTGATCCAATTTGGGGGTGTCCCCACGTTTTTTGTTTTAAATTATTTAATTTAAAATAACAGTGTGGGGTACCCTCTGATTTGGATTACCAGCCAAGGTGAAGCGGCCGGCTGTGGTCTGCAGGCTGCAGCCATCTGCTTTACCCGAGCTGGGTACAAAGAAATAAGGGGGACCCCCACGTTGTTTTTTTTTATTATTTATTTTTTAGCTAAATACAAGCCTAAGCACCCTTAAGTGCCACATTATATATATCTTTCTCATCGACTATCTACATATCCCTCCCTCACTCCATCCATCTAGCAGTTTCCGTTTTTTGCGGTCCGTAAAAAGAGGAAGCACACGGCTGACACACGGCCCGTAAACGAAACGGAACGGAGGCCAGACAAATGCATCCGTGAAAAAAAAGGACCGTTTTTTGCAACCGCAAAAAACGGATCGGTCATAGGAATGAGCTTTTATACAAATGATTCACTTGGGTATGACCTCATACAGGTCCTTCCACAGACCATGTGACCTGGTATCCAGCTTTGCTGGCCCCTTCTGGTCACATGGGTATGACCTCACACAGGTCATTCCACAGACAAAGTGAAGCATTTGTATAATGCTTATGCTAATTCTAACAAGTGGAGGGGATAACTATTAACCCCTTCACCCCGGCCACTAAAACACCCTAATGACCGGGCCATTTTTTGCAATTCTGACCAGTGTCACTTTGACAGGTTATAACTCTGGAACGCTTCAACGGATCCTGGTGATTCTGAGATTGTTTTTTCGTGACATATTGTACTTCATGTCAGTGGTAAATTTAGGCCGATATTTTTTGCGTTTATTTGTGAAAAGTTTGGAAATTTGGCGAAAATTTTGAAAATTTCGCAATTTTCAAACTTTGAAAATTTATGCCCATAAATCTGAGAGATATGTCACACAAAATAGTTACTAAATAAAATTTCCCACATGTCTACTTTACATCAGCGCAATTTTCGAAACAATTTTTTTTTCCGTTAGGAAGTTAGAAGGGGTCAAAGTTCATCAGCAATTTCTCATTTTTCCAACAAAATTTACAAAATAATTTTTTTTAGGGACCACATCACATTTGAAGTGACTTTGAGAGGCTGAGGTGACAGAAAATACCCAAAAGTGACCCCATTCGAAAAACTGCACCCCTCACACTGCTCAAAACCACATCCAAGAAGTTTATTAACCCTTTAGGTGCTTCACAGGAACCAAAGAAATGTGGAAGGAAAAAATGAAAATTTAACTTTTTAACACAAAAATGTTACTTTAGCCATAAAATTTTCATTTTCACAAGGGAGAAAGAGAAAGTGCACCATAGAATTTATTTCGCATTTTCTCCTGATACCCCATATGTGGTAAAAATCAAATGTTTGGGCACACGGCAGAGCTCGGAAGGGAAGGAGCGCCATTTCAATTTTTGAACGCAAAATTAGCTGGACTCATTAGCGGACGCCATGTCGGGTTTGAAGACCCCCTGAGGTGCCTAAACAATGGAGCTCCCCCACAAGTGACCCTATTTTGGAAACTAGAGCCCTCAAATAATTTTTCTAGATGTTTGATGAGCACTTTGAACCCCTGGGGGCTTCACAGAAGTTTATAACGTTGAGCCGTGAAAGAAGGGAATTTTGTTACTTACCGTAAATTCCTTTTCTTCTAGCTCCTATTGGGAGACCCAGACGATTGGGTGTATAGCACTGCCTCCGGAGGCCACACAAAGCAATTACACTAAAAAGTGTAAGGCCCCTCCCCTTCTGGCTATACACCCCCAGTGGGATCACTGGCTCACCAGTTTTAGTGCAAAAGCAAGAAGGAGGAAAGCCAATAACTGGTTTAAACAAATTCACTCCGAAGTAACGTCGGAGAACTGAAAACCGTTCAACATGAACAACATGTGTACCCGAAAAACAACCAAAAATCCCGAAGGACAACAGGGCGGGTGCTGGGTCTCCCAATAGGAGCTAGAAGAAAAGGAATTTACGGTAAGTAACAAAATTCCCTTCTTCTTCGGCGCTTCATTGGGAGACCCAGACGATTGGGACGTCCAAAAGCTGTCCCTGGGTGGGTAAAGAATACCTCATGTTAGAGCTGCGAGACAGCCCTCCCCTATAGGGAGGCAACTGCCGCCTGCAGGACTCTTCTACCTAGGCTGGCGTCCGCCGAAGCATAGGTATGCACCTGATAATGTTTGGTGAAAGTGTGCAGACTCGACCAGGTAGCTGCCTGGCACACCTGTTGAGCCGTAGCCTGGTGTCGCAATGCCCAGGACGCACCCACGGCTCTGGTAGAATGGGCCTTCAGCCCTGATGGAACCGGAAGCCCAGCAGAACGGTAGGCTTCAAGAATTGGTTCTTTGATCCATCGAGCCAGGGTGGCCTTAGAAGCCTGCGACCCTTTGCGCTTACCAGCGACAAGGACAAAGAGTGCATCCGAACGGCGCAAGGGCGCCGTGCGGAAAATGTAGATTCTGAGTGCTCTCACCAGATCTAACAAATGTAAATCCTTCTCATACCGATGAACTGCATGAGGACAAAACGAAGGCAAAGAGATATCCTGATTAAGATGAAAAGAGGATACCACCTTCGGGAGAAACTCCTGAATGGGGCGCAGCACTACCTTGTCCTGGTGGAAGACCAGGAAGGGAGCCCTGGATGACAGCGCTGCCAGCTCAGACACTCTCCGAAGAGATGTGATCGCTACCAGAAAAGCCACTTTCTGTGATAGTCTAGAAAGTGAAACCTCCCTCAGAGGCTCGAAGGGCGGCTTCTAGAGGGCAACTAGTACCCTGTTCAGATCCCATGGATCTAACGGCCGCTTGTACGGGGGTACGATATGGCAAACCCCCTGTAGGAACGTGCGCACCTTAGGAAGGCGTGCCAAACGCCTCTGAAAAAAGACGGATAGCGCCGAGACCTGACCTTTAAGGGAGCCGAGCGACAAACCTTTTTCTAACCCAGATTGCAGGAAAGAAAGAAAGGTAGGCAATGCAAATGGCCAGGGAGACACTCCCTGAGCAGAGCACCAGGATAAGAAGATCCTCCACGTTCTGTGGTAGATCTTAGCGGACGTGGGCTTCCTAGCCTGTCTCATGGTGGCAACGACCCCTTGGGATAATCCTGAAGACGCTAGGATCCAGGACTCAATGGCCACACAGTCAGGTTCAGGGCCGCAGAATTCCGATGGAAAAACGGCCCTTGGGACAGTAAGTCTGGTCGGTCTGGTAGTGCCCACGGTTGGCCGACAGTGAGCTGCCACAGATCCGGATACCACGCCCTCCTCGGCCAGTCTGGGGCGACGAGTATGACGCGGCTGCAATCGGATCTGATCTTGCGTAGCACTCTGGGCAAGAGTGCCAGAGGTGGAAACACATAAGGGAGCCGGAACTGCGACCAATCTTGCACTAGGGCGTCTGCCGCCAGCGCTCTTTGATCGCGAGACCGTGCCATGAAGGCTGGGACCTTGTTGTTGTGCCGGGACGCCATTAGGTCGACGTCCGGCCTTCCCCATCGGCGACAGATTTCCTGAAACACGTCTGGGTGAAGGGACCATTCCCCTGCGTCCATGCCCTGGCGACTGAGGAAGTCTGCTTCCCAGTTTTCTACGCCGGGGATGTGAACTGCGGATATGGTGGAGGCCGTGGCTTCCACCCACATCAGAATCCGACGGACTTCCTGGAAGGCTTGCCGACTGCGTGTCCCCCCTTGGTGGTTGATGTATGCCACCGCTGTGGAATTGTCCGACTGAATTCGGATCTGCCTTCCTTCCAGCCACTGCTGGAAGGCTAGTAGGGCAAGATACACTGCTCTGATTTCCAGAACATTGATCTGAAGGGTGGACTCCTGCTGAGTCCACGTACCCTGAGCCCTGTGGTGGAGAAAAACTGCTCCCCACCCTGACAGACTCGCGTCTGTCGTGACCACCGCCCAAGACGGTGGTAGGAAGGATCTCCCTGTGATAATGAGGTGGGAAGAAGCCACCACTGCAGAGAGTCCTTGGCCGTCTGGGAAAGGGAGACTTTCCTGTCCAGGGATGTTGACTTCCCGTCCCATTGGCGGAGAATGTCCCATTGAAGTGGGCGCAGATGAAACTGCGCAAACGGAACCGCCTCTATTGCCGCCACCATCTTCCCGAGGAAGTGCATGAGGCGTCTTAAGGAGTGCGACTGACTTTGAAGGAGAGCCTGCACCCCAGTCTGTAGAGACCGCTGCTTGTCCAGCGGAAGCTTCACTATCGCTGAGAGAGTATGAAACTCCATGCCAAGATACGTTAGTGATTGGGTCGGTGACAGATTTGACTTTGAGAAGTTGATGATCCACCCGAACGTCTGGAGAGTCTCCAGTGCAACAGTCAAGCTGAGTTGGCATGCCTCTTGAGAGGGTGCCTTGACCAGTAGATCGTCCAAGTAAGGGATCACAGAGTGTCCCTGAGAGTGCAAGACTGCTACCACTGCCGCCATGATCTTGGTGAACACCCGTGGGGCTGTCGCCAGACCAAATGGCAGAGCTACGAACTGAAAATGGTCGTCTCCTATCACGAAGCGTAGAAAGCGTTGGTGCTCTGTAGCAATCGGCACGTGGAGATAAGCGTCTTTGATGTCTATTGAGGCTAGGAAATCTCCTTGAGACATTGAGGCAATGACTGAGCGGAGGGATTCCATCCGGAACCGCCTGGCGTTCACATGCTTGTTGAGCAGTTTTAGGTCCAGAACAGGACGGAATGAGCCGTCCTTTTTTGGCACCACAAAGAGATTGGAGTAAAAACCTTGACCTCGTTCCTGAAGAGGAACAGGGACCACCACTCCTTCTGCTCTTAGAGAATTCACCGCCTGCAGAAGGGCATCTGCTCGGTCGGGATGTGCGGAAGTTCTGAAGAACCGAGGCGGAGGACGAGAACTGAACTCTATCCTGTACCCGTGAGACAAAATGTCTGTTACCCACCGGTCTTTGACCTGTGGCAGCCAAATGTCGCAAAAGCGGGAGAGCCTGCCACCGACCGAGGATGCGGAGGGAGGCGGCCGAAAGTCATGAGGCAGCCGCCTTGGAAGCGGTACCTCCGGTTGCTTTCTTGGGGCGTGAGTGAGCCCGCCAGGAATCAGAGCTTCTTTGCTCTTTCTGAGTCCCTTTGGACGAGGAGAATTGGGGCTTGCCCGAGCCTCGAAAGGACCGAAACTTTGACTGCCACTTCCTCTGTGGAGGTTTGCTTGATCTGGGCTGGGGTAAGGAGGAGTCCTTACCTTTGGACTGTTTAATGATTTCCGCCAATTGCTCACCAAACAGTCTGTCTCCAGATAATGGCAAGCTGGTTAAACATTTTTTAGAAGCAGAATCTGCTTTCCATTCTTTTAACCACAAGGCTCTGCGCAAAACTACAGAGTTGGCGGATGCCATTGAGGTACGGCTCGTAGATGCCAGTACCGCATTGATAGCGTAGGTCGCAAACGCAGACATTTGTGTAGTTAGGGACGCCACTTGCGGCACTGCTGGACGTATGAGAGAGTCCACCTGTGCCAGACCAGCTGAAATAGCTTGGAGCGCCCACACGGCCGCGAATGCTGGAGCAAACGACGCGCCGATAGCTTCATAGACAGATTTCAACCAAAGGTCCATCTGTTTGTCATTGGCATCTTTAAGTGAAGCCCCATCCTCCACTGCAACTATGGATCTAGCTGCCAGTCTGGATATTGGAGGGTCCACTTTTGGACACTGGGTCCAGCGTTTGACCACGTCAGGGGGAAAAGGATAACGTGTATCCTTAAGGCGTTTAGAAAAACGCTTGTCCGGATAAGTATTGTGTTTCTGGATGGATTCTCTGAAGTCAGAGTGGTCCAGAAAAATACTCAATTTACGCTTGGGATACAGGAAATGGAATTTCTCCTGCTGTGCAGCTGCCTCCTCTGAAGAAGGGGCTGGGGGAGAAATATCCAACAGCCTATTGATGGCCGCTATAAGGTCATTTACCATGGCGTCACCATCAGGAGTATCCAGATTGAGTGCGGCGTCAGGACAAGACTCCTGATCACCCACCTCTGAGTCATCATATAGAGACCCTTCTCGCTGAGACCCTGATCCGCGTGATGACGTGGAGGGTCTCTCCCAGCGAGCTCGCTTAGGCGGACTGGGACTGTCATCGGAGTCAGAGCCCTCAGCCTGTGATGCCTGGGACCCCCTTGAATTACGGATTAATTCCAGCTGAGGGGGGCCGGGGAACATAGACACAGCGGTGTCCATGGTCTGAGCAACTGGCCTGGACTGCATGGTTTCCAGGATTTTTGCCATAGTCACAGACCTTTTATCAGCAAAAACTGCAAATTCTGACCCCGTCACCGGGGCAGGGGTCGCAGGCGACTCTGCCTGGGCTACCACCACCATAGGCTCTGGCTGACGAAGTGCCACTGGGACTGAACATTGCACACAATGAGAGTCGTTGGAGCCTGCTGGTAGATTAGCCCCACATGCTGTACAAGCAGTGTAAGCAGCCCTTGCCTTGGCACCCTTGCGTTTTGTGGATGACATGTTGTTGTCTCCCCAGAGTAATATAGGGTATACAGCCAAGAAGCGACCAAACAGTGCAGTATATATAAATATATATAAATATATCTGGTACAGCGAAAAACAGTACACAAATATAACACTGTGGCACTAGTGGGGCCGCACGTATGTGCTGCTTACCGCCCGCTTAGCGCGGGTGTGTGGTCGCCAGAAACCCCTAGCCTGGGTCCCCCAGAGCCTGCGTCCGTTCTCCAGCCAGACTGCATGTGTATAATGGCTGCCGGCGTCCTGGGGAGCTGCAAGCCTGGGGGCGGGCCTAGGGCGTGCACAGAGAAAAAGCGCGAAGCCTGTGTCCTACTGTGCTCAGTGAGAGGGCTGGAGCATGTAAATCGTGCTCCAGCCCTCGGCGCTGCCGATTGAATAACGTCTCTCCCCTACCCTGATTGACAGGGTGGGGGGCGTTAACGAAGCGGAGCTAGGCCGCAGAAAAACCGGGAACTAAAGTTAGAAGCGCCGCCGCCGTAAAAGCGCGGTCGGCGCGTCCCCGGCGCACTACAAGTCGCAGCTGCGCCGCCGCTCCAGGGGCGGTCGGCGCGGCGAACCACACACATAAAGTCCCCCAGTAATCTGCGGGGACTATAAGCCCAGCGCACAGCGCTACAGTCCCCGGCGCACTAGCACACCCAGCAAGTCTGGGGTGTGTGTGGCCTGTCATACGGGGACACAGAGTACCTGAAAGTTGCAGGGCCTTGTCCCTGAACAGCACTCCCGCTCCACATCCAGCAGGTTCTATGGGTCTGTGGATGGAGCCCGGCCTCAGGGCTTGGTGGCCGGTAAGATCCCACTTCCTCAGAGCCCCTCAGGGGGATGGGGAAGGAAAACAGCATGTGGGCTCCAGCCTCCGTACCCGCAATGGGTACCTCAACCTTACAAACCACAAGTGGGGTAAGAAGGGAGCATGCTGGGGGCCCCATATGGGCCCTCTTTTCTTCCATCCGATATAGTCAGCAGCTACTGCTGACTAAACAGTGGAGCTATGCGTGGATGTCTGACCTCCTTCGCACAAAGCAGAAAACTGGTGAGCCAGTGATCCCACTGGGGGTGTATAGCCAGAAGGGGAGGGGCCTTACACTTTTTAGTGTAATTGCTTTGTGTGGCCTCCGGAGGCAGTGCTATACACCCAATCGTCTGGGTCTCCCAATGGAGCGCCGAAGAAAGAAAATTTTTTTTTTTTACCACAAAACTGTTGCTTCAACTAGGTAGCTTATTTTTTCTCAAGGGTATCTGGAAAAAATGCACCATAAAATGTATTGTGCATTTTCTCCTGAGTACGCAGATACCTCACATGTGGTGGAAATCAAATGTTTGGGTATACGGCAGGGCTCGGAAGGCAAGGAGCGCCATTTGAATTTTTGAGTGCAAAATTAGCTGTACTCATTAGCGGATGCCATGTCGGGTTTGAAGACCCCCTGTGGTGCCTAAACAATGGAGCTCCCCCCACAAGTGACCCCATTTTGGAAACTAGAGCCCTCAAATAATTTTTCTAGATGTTTGGTGAGCCCCAAGGGGCTCCACAGAAGTTGATAATGTTGAGCCATGAATACACTTTTTTTTTTCACCACAAACCTGTTACTTGAACCAGGTAGCTTTTTTTTCACAAGGGTATCAGGAAAAATGCACCATGAAATTTATAGTGCATTTTTTCCTGAGTACGACGATACCTCACATGTGGTAGAAAGTAATTGTTTGGGCGCATGGCGGGGCTCAGAAGAGAAGGAGCACCATTTGACAGCAAAATTGGTTGGAATCATTAGCGGACGCCATGTCACGTTTGGAGACCCCCTATGGTGCCTAAACAGTGGAGCTCCCCCACAAATATCCCCATTTTGGAACTAGATCCCTAAAGGAATTTATCTAGATGTTTGGTGAGCCCCTTGTACCCCCAGGGGCTCCAAAGAAGTTGATAACGTTGAACCGTGAAAATTATTATTATTTTTTTTTTTTACCACAAATTTTTTGCATCAATCAGGTAGCTTTTTTTTCACAAGGGTATCAGGAAAAAATGCACCATAAAACGTATTGATACCTCATATGTGGTGGAAATCAATTGTTTGGGGGCATGGTGGGGCTCAGAAGAGAAGGAACGCCATTTGACAAACGCACAGACGCGGTGCACTGATCGGCCACTGCAGGACGCACGGTCGGATGAAATACAAAAAGCGTCGGGGATACGGGAAAAAAAACACAGTCACGCCAAAAATTGAGCAGGGATTCCGATCCGTTATGTGCATCCCTGATCAGTGCTCGGTGGGACAAACGGACAGATGCGATACAAAAAAGCGTCGCGGATACGGAAAAAAGTCACGCCAAAAATTGACCATGGATGCAGATACGTTATGTGCATCCCTGATCAGCGCTCGGCGGGACGTACGGACGGACAAGGTGTAAAAATGGACGACAGGGGATACAGGGAAAAAAAAAAAAAAGTTATACTCACAGTACCCAGAGGATTAGCAGGAGGATCACTGACCAGAAAAACTGCAGGAGGAATTAGAAGGGAAGCGAGATGGACCGCTTTACAGGAGCAGCAGGCAGGACGTTGGACAGCTCTGCAGAATACCCAGGAAGGACCCAGAGATGGAGGCAGATGTGATCGGGCCAGTGAAGACCTCGGACGACCCGGTGAAGACAGGTAAGATGACGTTGGGGGGAGAGCAGAGGGGGGGGGAGCAGAGGGGGAGAGCAGATGGGGAGAGCAGAGGGGGAGTGAGGACTGGGATACCAAAGAAGGAGCTGCAGAAGCAGAATAGAGATCATGGGGGAGTAGGCAGATCGTGGGGGGAGCAGATCAGGGTGTGGGGGGGGCAGATCGCAGGGGGGCACGGGCAGGGGGCGTCACGGGAGCGCGCAGGGGCTGCAAGGTGAGCACAGTACTCACGTGGAGCAGGAGCAGAAGCGGTAACATCAGCGGCGGCGGCAGCAGCGGTGGGGTGGTACAACAAGTACCAGTCAGTCCACGCTGAAGACATGTTGGGGGAGGCTCCCCAGACCAGCACAGGCCTGGGGAGGGCGGCCAACTGCAGATCAGACCGCCCCACTGCACACTGATTGGAGCGATTGCGCGTCATAGCACAATCGCTCCAATCAGTGCTGCAGGGGTTGGGGGCGACATGTTTGAGGTCCACCTATGATATGCTGCAACTGCTACAGCATCTCATAGCCGAATCTCACAGTATCGCACTAATTCAGGCCTTATTTTGCCGAAATTAGTGCAAACGATGTGGTTGGCGGTGCAGATTTTAACAGCCAATCACGTCGATCGTCGACCCCCTGGGGTCAAGCAAAGGTCCCCTGCTGTAAGAAACAGCAGGGGACATAATTTGAAAGCCGTTGCTATGGCCACGGCAATCAAATGAACTTTAGGCAGTAAAGTTACGTCCCTGGTCGTTAAGTCACGTTAAAATAGGACGTAAATTTTACTGCCCGTGGTCGTGAAGGGGTTAATCTATAATCTGCTTCAGTGCAACTGTCACTCAACAAGCAGCTCATTTTATAAACTTTACTTTTTGGATTTCAAAACCTAAACATCCGAGCTGACCACTACAGATATGTATAAAACCAGCCTGATAGATCCAGTATAGCACTGGCTTTAGCTTATATATGAAAATCCTGGTGACTGGTTTCTTTTAAAAAACACTGATAATGTGTCCTTAAAAAACAGACGTCTGAATGAGACCTTAGATTCAGCTCTGGTAGCCGGTTCAGTGAAGTTTGCCGTGGGATGGAAACAGCATTTAATTGCACAATACCTGTTTTACGTTTAGGGATGCTAATGGAAGGCAAATCTGGTGAACCAGCAAGGCCGGCAGTATCCGGCGAATGGCTGCAGTCAGAAGTAGAAACTACTCCAATGGGCTCCACCTGAGCAAGAAGAAAAAAAAATGTATTACATCATTGCCAGTGCACACACATCAATTATTAAATTCATTCGCCAATATTAACCCATTCAGGACTAGCAAATTTTAAGCCCCAAGGATTTTTGGTTTTGTTTTTAATGGTCACATTCCAGGAGGAATTGTGTTTTTATTTTACAAACAACGTTGTGTTTTTGTAAACCTACTAGATTTCTCCTAAAGGGAGAATATAGCCCCATACTAAAGTATAAAACTAAAAAAGGGGGTTCTCCCAAATGTGAAACAGCAGCAGTCAAACTGGGGGAACCAAACAAAGAAGGACCAAGAAATAAAATGAAAAAAATTAAATACTTTATTACATCAACAACAAGGTGAAGCAGACAAAGCACTGGGGTCAAACCGATGACAAGTTCACTCAGAGACAACCAGAATATAAAATGACCAGCACCCGAAACACACCAGGGTGCACTGAGTACGTGGAATACACATACTGTATAGAGTATGACAGCAGAAGTGACACAAAGAAACTACAAATATAGCTGAATAAGAGCATACAATTTCCCTACAGATTCAGGATAGATATGCTATCGGTAACATCAGTGGCATACCGTCAATAGAGGCAGGCCACGCTACTGCTTTGGGGCCCGTGCCCTGAGGGGTACCGCGGTGGCTGCCCGCTGTGTGGGCTTTCACTTTCATCATTCCCAGCGGGGCGGGCTGCCCCAGGATGGTCACCAAGCAGTTGAATAAGGGGGGGCCCGCACTGTTTGAATAGCTGCAGGCCGCTGCAACACAGATGCAGACACGCCCACACTGCACACTGTGGCCTCTGCTGAAGAGGACGGAGTGGCCAGGCAGCATCTTCTTTTAGTCAGGACTGCTGTGAGATGCCAGGTGGAGAACAGCCAATCAGGAGAGGGGGCGGATCTTGTTCAGTACAGCCCGGGAAAAAGAAAGTATGGAAAGCAAAACAGTGCAGAAGGAGCAAAGAGTGTGAAGGAGCAGAATAAGCAGAACAAGCAGAGAGCTAAGGAAACAAGAAGAGGTAGAGAGCAGAAGTACTAGAAAGAAAAAGCAGAGGACAGGATCAGAACACAGCCACGAGGACCCACAGGAATAGCAGCATGGAGGCTGCTACTAATATGATCTCTCACAGCAAAGGAGCAGGTATTATAATGTACAAATGTCTGTCTGTAACACTACAGAAAGAAAATGCCCTGTCCTGTGACATCCCTGTGTGTATTGCCCCTGTACTGTGGCATCACTGTGTGTATTGCCCCTGTACTGTGGCATCACTGTGTGTATTGCCCCTGTACTGTGGCATCACTGTGTGTATTGCCCCTGTACTGTGGCATCACTGTGTGTATTGTCCCTGTACTGTGACATCACTGTGTATTGTCCCTGTACTGTGGCATCACTGTGTGTATTGTCCCTGTACTGTGGCATCACTGTGTGTATTGCCCCTGTACTGTGGCATCACTGTGTGTATTGTCCCTGTACTGTGGCATCACTGTGTGTATTGTCCCTGTACTGTGGCATCACTGTGTGTATTGCCCCTGTACTGTGGCATCACTGTGTGTATTGTCCCTGTACTGTGACATCACTGTGTATTGTCCCTGTACTGTGGCATCACTGTGTGTATTGTCCCTGTACTGTGGCATCACTGTGTGTATTGTCCCTGTACTGTGGCATCACTGTGTGTATTGTCCCTGTACTGTGGCATCACTGTGTGTATTGTCCCTGTACTGTGGCATCACTGTGTGTGTGTATTGTCCCTGTACTGTGGCATCACTGTGTATTACTCCTGTACTGTGCAGAGTTTTACTATAGTTCCTAAGTCTATAAATGGGGTAATAATTATTACCATTATATGGGGGAGACAGATGTGAAAATTTATAGTGTGTGGCGAGGGGCACGAAGAAGGACACCGCTAGTTTAGACCAAGTTCACACAATGCAGATTTTTGGGGGATTTGCGGTGTGAACCCACTGGTCTTTGTGCAGTAGACTTTGCTCAGTAACAGGATGGTAGTTATATTCACACAGTATATGGTAATATTTGGTCGTGCTGTGGCAACATTATTTTGCAATGTAGATATTTATAGATTTGTATAATTTAATTATTTTTATAGTGGCAGTAAAGGTATCAGTAATTACTGTGAGACACTTTGGTGGGACTTTTTTTTAGTACTGTTTACTCGGGAGTTCTTTGGTTTGTTGGCTGCGGCTGATTCCACTGTTTGTAGGCACTGCGGTGCTCAGCGAGCGTCAGGCACTGTTACTGCCACTGGTTTGTACTTTTTTAAGAGGTTCTTGAAGGTATTTCAGCGTTGTTCTATTCGGTAAAATGCTGTAATACTGCTATATAATCAGTCGATAGATGGATCTCCAAATGTGATAATGGCCTGTTCTAAGGGTAAGACAGGAAACTGTAAAGGTTGGAAAATTCACTTGATGTTGTGCAGTTGACTAGTCTGAAATTAAATGAAATTTTACTCCTAAATCTCTATGTATCGATCATCTATCCATGTATCTTTCCATCTATCACTATCTAAATACGCAATTTAATATTTTTTCTGATATACATTACTGTAAAGTTTCCCTATCCCTCCAGCACCTCTCTAAATGCTTTATTTTTATATTTCCTCTTTGATGTCGCTTTGTTTGAAAATCCCAGTGCATGCTGGGAAGCTTAAACGGGATATAATCAGGGGGCAGAGGCTTCGGTCACTGTCACAGTCACAGTCTCTGACCCCTCCCTGAAATGACTTGTCATCAGTGACTCCCATTTCAGGGGCTGGGCTCATCCCTGCTCTACTGAGTATATGCCGGCTGTCAATTCCAGAGGATGCTCAGTAGAATCTTCTAACTGTGCAAATTCTTCTCGGTTCAATGGCAGCTCCCTCACTTGCC
This sequence comes from Anomaloglossus baeobatrachus, assembly GCF_048569485.1. Lineage (NCBI taxonomy): Eukaryota > Metazoa > Chordata > Amphibia > Anura > Aromobatidae > Anomaloglossus > Anomaloglossus baeobatrachus. The sequence goes on from NC_134363.1 coordinate 96,003,335, forward strand.
GCCTCTGATTAGAAGTGACAATCTGCCAGCAGACCACACTATCAATGCACATGGTAAGTAAGGAACGAGCAAGCAGAAACTAGCACTGTCCCCACAAGTGACGTCACTTCTGATCAAAGCTGACAAGGGAGTGCACTTTCATTGAGCATTAAGAAGAATAGCGCAGTGACAAGATTCTACTGAGCATCAGTTTGAATTGACAGCTGGTGCATGCTAAGTAGAAGAGGGATTAGCCCAGCCCCTGAAATGGAGGTCACTGATGATGCTTTGTGTCAGCGAGAGGGCAGAAGCTGCAGATTGACCACAGTCTCTGCCCCTTAATGACGTTTGGGTATCCCAGGGTGCATTGGGGATTTTAAAACAAAGTGTCATCAGAGAGGAAGTAGTAAAAATAATAAAGCAGAGTAGTGAGGGAATTTTTCATTAACATATATTAGAAAAAAGATTGGATTATAACAGAGATTTAGGAGTAAAGTAAAATTTCGTTTCGGACCACCTCTTTAATGATTCAGTGCCAATAAGTATAGGCTGCTTATCAGGTACCACTGCTTTGTACTTGCCCCCTAGGCCAAAATTTGCCAGCCAGCCCCTGATTCCCAGCCAGGCTGAGTGTCGGACTGTTAGCGTCTGCACCTCAGCGTCGGTGTGCCATGTACACTGCAGTGTCCTAAAGGCTCCCCCTGCTCTGTTGCTCCTCTCTTAACTTGCATGTCTCACTGGATCACGTAGCTTTACAGCCAAAGACAGGAGCTTTGGAGGCAGGCGGGCGGCAGCCATTGGTGGTTGTACTGCTCACGGGTGGCTCAGCATGGCGTCTGCACTCGGCAGAGACTCAGACTGGCGCATCGCACACACAGGTGCACAGCACTGCCTAGACTGGTCCTCTGAAGATGGAGTTGGGCTCGGTAATAGTCTATTTACTAGACTGGTAGATGTATAGTCTGGCTATAATAAAGATTAATTCATAACGATTATATAAACCCCCCAGTAACTTGTATACTGGCCCCCAGTAACTTATATGTCCCCCCCAGTAACTTGTTTGTCCCCCAGTAACATGCAACTCCCCCAGTAACTTGTATGCTGCACTCATGAACGTGTATGCTGTTTATGTTAATATTTTATTGTATTTTTGTTTTTTTATCGGGGGGGGAGCCCCATTCAGACTTTTGCTATGGGGCCCCATGATTATTATGTACACCCCTGGGTAACAGATAAACATAGCCAGACCTCGAATCTGTGTGAGAAAATGAATTCAAATTAATGAATGCTATAAGCATAAATGGACACATAAGTAACCGTGTCAACTACTAGCTACCTTGGGACATGATGGTAGACAGTGCAGCCTGGTGGGGTCCGGTAGCTGAGGTGCGTTCAGCTACCGGACCCCACCAAGCTGCACTGTCTACCATCATGTCCCAAGGTAACTATTAGTTGACACGGGTACTTAGGCGTCATTTATGCTTATAGCATTCATTAATTTGAATGCGTTTGCTCATACAGATTCGGGGTCTGGCTATGTATATCTATTACCGACAGCATATCTATCCTGAATCTGTAGGGAAATTGTATGCTCTTATTCACCTATATTTGTAGTTTCTTTGTGTCACTTCTGCTGTCATCCAGGGTGTTATACTCTACATGAGTATTCCACGTGCTCAGTGCAGCCTGGTGTGTTCGGGGCGCTGGTCATTTTATACTCAGGTTGTCTGTCGGTGCACTTGTCATCGGTTTCACCCCCACTGCTTCTTGTCTGTTTTACCTTGTTATTGATGTAAGCATTTAATTTTTTTCCATCATATTTCTTGGTCCTGCTTTGTTTGGTTTCCCCCTGGTTGACTGCTGTTATTTCACAACTGGGAGAACTCCCCTTTTTTAGGTTTAAACATAGTGTATGAAGGACTTGAATTGCATATGTCAGTGACACCATATGGGAATACTTTCATCAACTCTTCATGGGATAAAATAGAAAAACACAAGCATAATTCTGAAGCTTTTAAGACATTTTAAATTTTTTATTATTCATGTGCTGGACAAAGTCCTGATTTATTATATGTATCAGCACAATTCTAGAGATACCAAATTCATTAACTGTTACGCTATATGCGCATGCTGCGTTTTTTTGTCATGTTTTTTGGTGCAGTTTTGTTGTTGGAAAGTTCTGACTTTTGACTCCCCAGCAAAGTCTAGGAGAAGTCAGATTCGCTGTGCGGACCTTGCAGTTTTATGTCTGCAGTTTGTGTGACCAAAAAAAAAAAATACAGCATGTTCTATCTTTTTGCGTTTTGTCCCTGTATTTCTCACTAGTGATGGGAAGATTCGAAGATCAATCAAACCACCAACTCTAGGTCTGCAGGGTATTGATCCCCGGTATCTGGCCAGATGCCGGTCCCCATATAATCTATGTAAACCAGAATCCGGCAAAAAGTGGTAGGAGCAAGCACTTCATACTCACCAATCATCGGCGCAACTGTCACACTGCTCATGCGGCCTCTCCTTCTTTCGGGGCCGCTCATTAGGCTCATACATATTCACTGCTTCCCCGCCCACCGGCATCTGATTGGTTGCAGTCAGACAGCACCCCCAGCCTGTGTGACAGCGTGTCTGACACTCCCAATCACACATCCAGCCTGCGGATCTACTGTACAGCGTACAGTAAAATTAAATTTATTTAAAAAAAAAAAAAGTGATGATAATTACTGACCGGTAACTGGATTTTCCAGAGCCATGACAGCACCATATGTGAGAGAGTATCTGCCCCCAGGAACAGGACACCTTTCTGAAATAAAAGGGGCAGCACCTCTCCCAAGCCCCAGTGTGTTCTTCTTAGAGCCATTGAGGTAACCGCCTTATTACTAGACACATCCATCACCAAACAGGAGAAACCCCCTTATGCTGTACATATTTTATATACTGTAAAAGACCAGAGACCATTTTTTTTTCATAAATATACAAAAAACACACCACTAAATCAGGGAGGGAGCTAGCACTGTGCTGTCATGGCCCTGGAAAATCCAATTACTAGTAAGTAATTTTTTTTTTTTTATCGTTTCCCTTCCCATGACAGCACCATACACGAGACAATAAAAACGAGGAAATTTAGGGAGGGACGACTGCATAAAGCATTTTTCTCACAAAGAATAGATCTGAAAGACCCATATTCAGGGTAGTGCTTAAAGAAGGTGGAAGGTGAAGACCATACTGCCGCCTTGCAGATCTGCTCTACTGAGGCGTTTGCACTTTCCGTCCAAGAAGAGGATATAGCCCTAGTAGAATGGGCCCTAATCACCTGAGGATGGGCCTGACGTGACGCTGAACATGCCAAACTAATGGCCTCCCTCACCCACCTAGCAATAGTTGATCTGGTGGCCGCATTGCCTCTATTTGGACCACGAAAAAGAAAAAACATGGCAGATGACTTGCCATGGCCGAATTATGCCCAGGTATCTCAGGATGCTTCTCCTAACATCTAGGGGATGAAAGACCTGCTTTCTTTGTGATTTTGGATTGTCACAGAAGAGAGCAAAACAATTTCCTGGTCCCTATGGAACTTTGAATTGACCTTGGGAAAAAAGGCTGGGTCTGGCATAAATATTATTCTATCATCCTGAATTGTAGCGAAGGGAGGGTTAATGGTAATGGCTTGACGTTCACAAACGAATCTGGCTGATGTCAATGCCATCAATAATGTTAATATTAGAAATCGTGTGTTGATGCTCACCACGGTCATATGAAAAAAGTCAAGCAACTGGTGTAACCAAAATGTGTGAAGACAAATAAAATATAGCTTTTAATAATCACAGATTAAAATATTTTGCACACACAACATAAATGGTTGTAAAACCAAGCAATAAATACGGCACAAGGAGCTGATGTTATGCAAAGCTCCCACTGTATACACAGAGGACATCAACAGTAAGAGAACCTGGTCCCAAAAAACTTCTCTCACTGGATACACAAGTATAATTTACCCAATATAACATCAATTGTATCCAACCGATGTCTAAGTGTGGACGCCAGAATGTGATAATCATAATCTAAAACACCTTACAGTGTTCAGAAATGTCATCAAAACATACATATGGTCATAAAACACTGAGGTGATATAAATCAAATAAAACGTGTTGTCTAGTAGAGGAGGGGGGAGGGGAAGGGGGGCAAAACAACAGCTTCACAATACCCCTCAAAGGCAACAATCTGGCCTTATACGCTCCTGGGCCTCCCGACGCGTTTCATAAATAGCTTACTCATCAGGGGACACTGGCCAAGAAAGCGAAAGCTGCAAATGGAGCAACATGGTCAAGGTATTTTCTATCAAAATAATTTAGCAGAGCGTTCACAAACTCAGCATGTAAAGAGCCAAATCCTACCTTCAGAATAGTACGGACCTCCACCATAGCATGTCTGGGCATAACATAGCGCAGCGGGGTTTGAAATTGCCACCCTTAAAAGGTCATGAGGGTGGATGTAGGCACCGCCCACTGTGGCATCACTCCCAAGTCAGGTGACCGCCCTCCATCCAACAAACCCGAGAAGGCTCAGAGCGATCACGTGATAAGGGGAGGGTAAACAATTAAGTAACAGGAAGTTACGTCGGAGTCTGGTGCTGGAACGTAAGTCCCCGCTCCAGATCACACATCCCAGATGCAACTAGAAGGGCGTCGCTAATTAGACTCTGTTACAGATTGCAGACGCGACAACAAAAGGCATCGCTAATTAGATTCTGTTATTGAGATATCTTATGGAAAGCAAGCCTGCGATCCAGTTTGATCCCAGACGCAATCATCATGATAAGGCGACAGTTTAAACAGGCCTCTATTGCTGAGATGACAAATTACCCATATCTCATATACTCAGCCATTGTAAGCAGGGCTGTGGAGTCGGTAAGCCAAACATTCGACTCCGATTCAGACTCCTCAATTTCCGTTGCACCGACTCAAACTCCACGACTCCTACATATATTGCTTATAGTAAAGTGAAAAATTTATTGTAGTACATGAACATGTGTATGTGAACATCAGACATGTAATAAATATTATGATACGATAATCAAGATATTTGGATAGAACATAAAATATATTTATTGGAATACAACTTTAGAACACAAAAAAACATAATAAATTGTAAATATGTAATACACTAATATACAGTAGATTACATATATATTTTGTGTGTATATGTATTATATATATATATATATATATATATATATATATATATATATATATATGTATGAATGACATTGTATTACATATTTACAATTTATTAGTTTTTTGTATTCTAAAGTTGTATTCCAATAAATATATTTATGTTCTAAATATCTTGATTATTGTATCATAAAAATTATTGCATGTCTGATGTTCACATTGTGCTACAATAAATTTTTCACTTAAATATAAGCATTATACTAAATATTTAGTATGCTTTGTTTAAAACTGTTTTTTTGCCACTTACATAGTGTATTACATAGTGTTATATATAACACTATGTAATACACTATGTAAGTGGCAAAAAACAGTTTTCAACAAAAGCATACTAAATAACATTTGTGCAGTCTATGAATTTGTTGTAAGAAATATAATTGCCTCCATCAGATCCTCCTTCATAGATGACATCAAATCTGACCCAATAATTTTAAGGCTAGAGAACAACCTCTCTACACTAACTTGGGTTGGAGGCAAAGCCGTAACCACATAGGCAACATCTCTAACAATTTCCGGGTATAAAGGAATTGCCTCATGCACAGTCAGTTTTGATGAACGGTTGAATTTTTCTATTTCTTTGAGAGCAAGTGAAAAATTTTACTGAAATCTGGTCAATCTGCTGCTTTAGGAGACGGAGTGAAATCTTTTTCCTTGCAGCAACGCTTTGCCTGCTCCATGTCATCCAAATACTTGTCAAAGTTAAACTCCTCATCTGATGAGGATGAAAATATGGCAGCAGTAGCACTGTCAGGCCCCAAGTCCTCTTGCACCTGTCAGTCCTGTAGCCGCTCATGCTAACTGCTACCTCACTCAAAGCTTATTTTTCTTTAGTAAGCTGTTGATCATCAAGCAGTATACGATGACCTGGGTCCACATAAACAGCTGCCAGAAGAATTTTATTTTCCAATAGCTGTCTCTCTCTCCGTTTCATTGAAGCAGAAATGCCATCTGCGATTAAACCTCCTCTTTGGGACAGGCAAAATAGCAAGTTCTTCCACTCCCTTATGAAAATGCCACTGGTCACTCCCTGAAGAAGCGGTGTGAAACGTGCGTTGGAGTGTGAGGGGGGGAAGCTGGTTGTACGGTCTATTATGGCTACAGGTCTGGTATATGAATTATAGGGGGGTAGTCTAATGATGCCGTTGTATTAAGTATTTTACTGTTATGAAGGCAAGAATTTGACTGCATCATTACACTAATGTTTATACACTGGTGATTGTATATATGATTCCCCATATATGTTTTAAGTTTTCATTATACTAAAGTATGACCTGCCTTCCCTGCCTTTGGGTTTTTATGCAGGTTTTTAAATTTGTATTTTTGTCATCAATGTTTTTAGAAAATATGCCGTCAATAAAAAACTTCCTTTAACTGGTTGTATAGTGGTTTATTGGGATATTTTGGTTGATTCGATGTTGGTATATCCTAATAGGATAAATTATTGATAATTTTGGTAAATCTTCTAATTTTGGGTTTAAGAAACATGTGTCCATTGACCTTCATTTAATGTTACTTGAGGGTTCACCATATCTATAAGAAACGATTTTAGTTCAAGCAATCGCTCAGTCGTTAAATATGTGCTGCCTCACCGAGTGGCTTGATCAAGAATTGCCCCTTTCCCAGCACGTCTCTTCAAGATGGAATCAATTTTAGGGGTTCTGGTGGCAATAACCAACTTCCTCACTTTTTCAATTAGATTTCCAGCATGTCCGCCCAGTTTCAAACATCCGGCTTTTCGCCAGTTTGGCGGATGCGGCGCACGCCAGTACAGTACGATACAGTACAGTGGCAGCGCCGCAACGTCCGGGTCACATGCTCCGGTCACATGACAGCATGTGACCGGCGTTTGTGGCGCTGCCACTGTACTGTACACACTGCACTGGAGTGCGCCGCATCCGCCAAACTGGCGAAAAGTCGGATGTGTAAAACCAGGGTCCCTCTTATTGCCAGCTGCAGCGTGTGCACAACACAGCACATGTGATGAATATGAAAGTGTTTTGAAGCAGCTTCAACAAGATTATCTAATCCTAAAGTATCATTTTGCTGTTCTTCTGTTTCTTCCTCAGTTACATGAACAGCACTGTGGTCTTCCATCTCACACATACTGAATCCTAAATTTTCTTCTAGCTGTTGTTCATTACTCTCATTCATCAGTTTAATCGTACTTATCAAGTTTGAAGCATTGTCCTTTACAATAGCAAGAACCTGTTCTTTTTTTGAGTTTGTAATCTTGCAAAACTTTTTCCACTAAGGCCTGGATAAACTGGCTGGTGTGATGAGCTTTTAAGCCACGTCTCACTAAGCAACATCACTAGCAACATCGCTGCTGAGGCACGACTTTTGTGACGCAACAGCTATGTTGCTAGCGATGTTGCTGTGTGTGACATCCAGCAACAACCTGGTCCCTGCTGTGAGGTCGCTGGTTGTTGCTGAATGTCCTGGACCATTTTTTAGTTGTTGCTCTCCCGCTGTGAAGCACACATCGCTGTGCGTGACAGCAAGAGAGCAACAACTGAATGTGCAGTGAACAGGGAGCCGGCTTCTGCGGACGCTCTGGTAGCCAATGTAAATATCGGGTAACCAAGAAGCCCTTTCCTTGGTTACCCGATATTTACCTTCGTTATCAGCGTCCGCTGCTCTCACGCTGTCAGTGCCGGCGTCCCTGCTCCCTGCACACATAGCCAGACTACACATCGGGTAATTAACCAGATGTGTACTCTGGCTAGTAGTGCAGGGAGCCAGCGCTAAGCGGTGTGCGCTGGTAACCAAGGTAAATATCGGGTTGGTTACCCGATATTTACCTTAGTTAACAAGCGCAGCATCGCTTCCACGCGTCGCTACTGGCTGGGGGCTGGTCACTGGTGAGATCTGCCTGTGTGACAGCTCACCAGCAACCCGTGTAGCGACGCTCCAGCGATCCCTGCCAGGTCAGGTTGCTGGTGGGATCGCTGGAGCGTCGCTTAGTTTGACAACTGTGATACCTTTAGTATCTTTTACTGCCAGTGTCTTGCTAACAATTTCTTTCTTGTTACAAACATATCAAACATTGATGGCAAAATAATTCAGTGAAATGCAGTGACTCTGGGCATCCCAGCAAAGGCAAAGGGTTTCAAGATAGGACATTCAGACACAGCGTTTTGTGAGGATCCTCACAAAGAATGAGCATGTCAGTTTGTGGTATTTTTCTAATCTGCTTTTGCTACTGAAAGCATTGTTTATGAGCTCAAAAACCTTTCAGGTGATGCGGTTTTTTAAAAATCTGATCTGCTTTTGCAGCTGACAAACGTATCCTCAAAAAACGCAGCAAAAAACGCTGTGTGAATGTAGCCTTAGATCAGGAATAGAACAGACATTTATAAAACATTCATAACTTTCCCAAATTACTATGAAAAAATATTCAGCACATTCTGCATTGCACTACTGTCCCCAATTTATTATATATTTTAGGAGTGGGAGTCTGTGTATTTTATACCAACTCAGACTCCACTCCACAGCCCCGATTGTAAGGGAAGGGGGGGGGGGGGGGGTTCTCAATCACAAATAACAATAACTTAGGCACATAAAATTCACAAGTGCCAAAATAAAGGATTGTACCAGACGCTTTAATTAAGGAAGGATGATTCCATGCCGATATATTTGATTGTCCTACAGGGGGAAATGCCCTATTCCACAGAAAACACGCTAATTGGATTACGGCAGTTCCTCAACAGTCAAGGACAGAAACAATAGGACACTATATATAAAACCAATAAGCTACTAAAAATCAATGAACACAAAAATACAAAACAGCCTAAAGCACTAAACAACTTACCAGCGATTCCAACAACGATACAACCTGATAGGGATCGCTGGTAAGTTCCTAGGAGGTCGCTGGTGAGATGTCACACTAAGCGACGCTCCAGCGGTCCCACCAGCAACCTGCCCAGGCAGGGATCGCTGGAGCGTTGCTACACGTGGAAGCATGCTGCGCTTGGTAACTAAGGTAAATATCGGGTAACCAACCCGATCTTTACCTTGGTTACCAGCGCACACCGCTTAGCGATGGCTCCCTGCACACCTAGCCACAGTACACATCGGGTTAATTACCCGATGTGTACTCTGCTACGTGTGCAGGCAGCAGGGAGCCGGCTTCTGCGGACGCTGGTAACCACGGTAAACATCGGGTAACCAAGAAGCCCTTCCCTTGGTTACCCGATATTTACCTTCGTTACCAGCGTCCGCCGCTCTCACACTGCCAGTGCCGGCTCCCTGTTCCAAGCACACATAGCCACAGTACACATCGGGTTAATTACCCGATGTGTACACCAGCTAAGTGTGCAGAGAGCAGGGAGCCGGCACTGACAGCTGAGAGCGGCGGACGCTGGTAACGAAGGTAAATAGCGGGTAACCAAGGGAAGGGCTTCTTGGTTACCCGATGTTTACCGTGTTTACCAGCGTCCGCAGAAGCCGGCTCCTGCTGCCTGCACATTTAGTTGCTGCTCTCTCGCTGTCACACACAGCGACGTCTGCTTCACAGCGGGAGAGCAACAACTAAAAAATTGCCCAGGACATTCAGCAACACCCAGTGACCTCACAGCAGGGACCAGGTTGTTGCTGGATGTCACACTAAGCAACATTGCTAGCAAGTTGTGCCTCAGCAGCGATGTTGCTAGCGATGTTGCTTAGTGTGGCGGTACCTTAAGAAACAAAAAGCTCAGACAAATGGATCAGACCGGATGATGTGAACAGGGCGATGTACAGGAGATGATTAATGATTAATTAAACCATTAGAGATGTACTAAAGATGTCCCTACAGCACCCTAAAGCTGTTCCCTACCTACCAACGGAGTGTAAAAACACCATAAAGTACCAGGTGCCCCCGTTCCTAAGATAATATATCCCAATAACAGTCTAATTAGCGATGCCTTTTGTGTCGCATCTGCAATCTGTAACAGAGTCTAATTAGCAACGCTCTTTTAGTTGCATCCGGGATGTGCGATCTGGAGCAGGGACCTGCGTTCCAGCGCCAGACACTGACGTAACTTCCGGTTACATAATTGTTTACCCTCCCCTTTTCCCGTGATCGCTCCGAGCCTCCTCTGTTTTGTTGGATGGAGGGCGGTCACCTGACTTGGGAGTGATGTCACAGTGGGCGGTGCCTACATCCGCCCTCATGACATTTAAGGGCGATAATTTCAAAGCCTGCTGCGCTATGTTATGCCCGGTCATACTATGGTGGAGGTCCGTACTATTCTGAAGGTAGGATTTGGCTCTTTACATGCTGAGTTTGTGCACGCTCTGCTAAATTGATTTGATAGAAAATACCTTGACTATGTTGCTCCTCTTGCAGCTTTTACTTTCTTGGCCAGTGTCCCCTGATGAGTAAGCTATTTATGAAACGCGTCGGGAGGCCCAGGAGCGTATAAGGTCAGATAGTTGCCTTGGAGGGGTATTGTGAGGCTGTTTTGCCCACCCCCTCTACTAGACAACACTTCTTATTTGATTTATATGACCTCAGTGTTTTATGACCTTATGTATGTTTTAATGACATTTAAGGTGTTTTAGAGTATGATTATCACATTCTGGTGTACACACTTATAGACATCGGTTGGATACAATTGACATTATATTGAGTAAATCATACTTGTGTACACAGTGAGAATTTTGTTTTGGGACTAGGTTCTCATACTGGTATTGTCCTGTATGTATACAGTGGGAGCATAACATCAGCTCCTTGTGCTGTATTTATTGGTTGGTTTTACAACCATTTATGTTGTGTGTGCAAAATATTTTAATCTGTGATTATTAAAAGTTATATTTTATATTTGTCTTCACACATTTTGGTTACACCAGTTGCTTGGCTTTTTTCATCAACAATGTTCCCTTCAGGTTGAGAGCCTTAGTAGAGACCGAGGAGATGGGCTCAAAAGGAAGTTTATTGAGGGCAGTTAATACTAGGTTGAGGTCCCAGGGAGCTATCCTAGGCCCTGCTAGAGGTCTAGAAGCAAATGAGGCCCTAATGAACCTACGCATTCACAGATGGTCTGCAATCTTTCAATCAAAAAGTGCACCCAGGTCTGCTACTTGTACCTTTAATGTGCTGGTAGAATTTCTGCAAAAGGGCCTAACACTTCCGCTAACGTCACCTGTTGCACAGTTATCTGGCACCCCAAGAACTATAGTAACTTTCCCCATACTGTTGCATACTTGGTGGAAATGACCAGCTTCCTACTATGAAGGAGGGTGGAAATTGAGCCTGGAGAAAATCCTCTCGCCGCTAGAAGGTTCATATCAAGTTCCAGGCTGTGAAGCGTAACCCCTATACTTGAGGATGAAGGACCGGCCACTGAGAAAGTAGATCAGGTCTGTCTGGTAGAATCTAGGGGTCCATTATAGACAAAATTCTCAGCCACGTGAACCAAGCTCTCCGTGGCCAGAAGGGGGCTATCACAATGACTCTGGCCTTCTCTTTCCTGATTTTCTTCAGGACTAGCGGGATTAGTGAAAAAGGAGGAAATGCATTCGTTAGACGGAAATTCCATCTCTGTAGGAGTGAGTCTACTCCCTCCGGTCTTTCCCTGGGATCTAGGGAAAAAAAATCTGCCTTACTGCCGATTTTCCCGATTTGCACACAAGTCTATTTCTGGTTCCCCTCAATTAAGGCAAATTTGTTTAAACACCGTCCAGTTTATAGTCCACTCAGTTTGTTGTAAGGTAAGGCGACTAAGGTTGTCGGATATGATGTTGTCTGAGCCCTTCAGGTGATGCGCCATAAGTGAGTGCAATCTTCTTTCCGCTATACTGAAGATTCTGTATCTTCCATCAGAGCTTTTGATCTGGTGCCTCACGGGTGATTTAGGTAAGCTACTACCGTACAGTCTGAGAAGATGACCACGTTCTCCTAGGCAATCTTCTCTACTAGAACCTGTAATGCCTTTGTCACTGCTGTTAGTTCTTTGAAGTTGGAGGAGCTGCTTGTGAAGGATGGGTCCCATTCCCCTTGAAGGTACTGGTCCCCTGGGTGGGCCAGCCA